>NW_025776663.1:0-123790 GCF_021130785.1 Homalodisca vitripennis
AGTTTTTAGGAAATTATTCTATTTCGACAAATTTCACATATTGACACTAAATATAGTAACAGTTTCTCTATTGTGTCATCCTGGACTGCCAAGGATTTCACAGATAAAACACGTTCATAGATAAAATATTTTGAACAAGTAGTTTTTTAGAAAAATTATTGCGATTTTCAAAATAACAAAATAAGCATAACAGATTGTATTGAAAGTTTGCAGAAGTAATTCATAAAGCCACACTTGCAGAAGTTGTAGTAAATGTGGACTTTGAGAAATAGGGATATAACAAAAACATTGAACCACGTGTTTGAGTCTTCAAAAATATCCACATTCACAGGCGGATTGTCAAATCACTGCTAAGCAAATAGCTGTTTCCACTATGACGTGGACATGGTTCTGTACAGTCTTCTTCATTTACGTTATTGTCTGCAAGTCAGATGTATGATAATTAATGGATGTATGTTTGCTTAAGGTAAGTGGTAATGATAATTGTTTACTATACAAGAGTATGAGATGGGTCAGTAATTTTACATACTCGTAGAACTGGCACAGTGATTGACATGTGGAGTAGGATTGTTGGGGGGGAGGGGGGTGCAAGTGCACAAGCCACCATCCTAATACTATTTTTGTATGACCTGCTCCAATAATCTCTGTAATAAAAAATTATGATATATTAATATAAAAAGTAAGATAACTAAATACATAGAGTGGTCTGAAATATAAACTACATGTAGTATATACATATACATATATATATATATATATATATATATATATATATATATATATATATATACTCGTGTAACGTATGCTGTTTGATTTGAAAACTCTGACACGTAATTTGAAATAAAGTATTATTTAGCTGATTGTATATGATATGTCATAAAAAATTTAATTTAATTTTAAACTAGTAACACTCTGTCTACTACTGTTATTTTTCTCAAACGTGTTTGTCTTTCGATATCCCGACTGCTGCCTCATGTATCTGGTTAACAAAGTAGAACATTAATTCTCAAATATTCTTTGTAAAACTGATTCATTCGTAATAGATTTAGAGTAATGAACATAGTTTAAAGCATAATAAGATCTAATCATGCAGTTTAGTAATGGAGAAAACAGAATCCTGAAATAAAATAAAAAGTTCTCTTCTCAAAATATTCAAAATCAAAATAACACAAAACTTTATATATTAACTTTACGACCAAAATTTAATTCACAATACTTTAAAAATTGAATAATTTCTCAGACTCTGTAATATGGGAAACTTTACAAATTTAATCACAACAGTATAAAAATAAAAGATATTAACTAAACGCTGGTACGGGACTTACTACTTTGAAGACTATGGGGGCTGATAGGAAACTAAAAACGCACTAAAGAAAATTAATAACTTGATTTGAATTTACACCCGATTAAAAGAATTACTCTAGATCCCAAACTGTAGGATTATAGGAAGAACTACTGCTTCTCAGCTGGACGTCTCTACGCTGTCTTTGTCACTTCAACACTGATCCCCCTCTCTCCGGGAACCGGCTCGGGAACGTATCACCGTAGACATCTCGATCAGCTGATTTACCGGTCTAACCAACAAACAATGTCCACGCACCGCGTCTAGTTAACAAAATAGCCTACTTCCTACCGCGATTCAGCATAAATAATTACAACTACGGTACATATTTGGGAAATAATGTATTGTTATTATTTGTAAATTACATAATTATTATTACATTACAATTAATATTATATAATGATTAAAATACAGTGAATTATTGTTACAAGTAAATGTTACCAAGCTGAATATTTAGTATGGCTGTTCTAGCCTATAAGTAAATGTTTAAATGTTTGAAAATTTGTTTTTGTATGTAATATTTAATATTTTCACCAAGTAGTGTATCTTATAATACTTGATGTCTTGAGTTATTTTCGGGAAACAGTTTTTCAATACTTAAAATGTACTGTTATTTACAGATTGTTATTTTTAAATTGTTAAATTTAAATATTTTATATTTACTTTGTGCCAAACATAATTATATAACATAAACATAAACTCTTCTGAATATCTACTGGTTATGTTGGCATTCAATAGGGTTCCCGTGAGTGCCGTCAGCGGGACTGGTGCGGCGAGTCTGCCCAAACAGCACTGAAACAAAAATTGAATGCCCGTGCCCTGCCAGCGCTACTGTACCGGCATCGAACTGGAGCGTCTGTATTCATCTTGAACAAGGTTGGATCCAAAATGTTTTTTCTTTTTTCTTGCACTGAACTTGAGAGGATTGGGTTGTACAGAGCGCTGCCAGATATTATATCTGGAGGAGGGCCAGTGTTAAGCTACCTAGTATGTAGTTAGTTTAGGGACATGATCTGTAGGGGAGGATTTCACCTTTAATTCGGATTCGTGGAGGCAACTAAGCCCCCGCCTCTTTCGAAAATCGGCTTTAAATATTTTTTTTTAATTTTTCGGCTACAAACTTGAAACAAAATTACTTTTTAAAAATAGTGGGCCTAGAAATTCTACAACCTTTTCCCTCCCCTCAGTTCATAAAAAAATTACCAGTTAAAATTTTATATTTACTACTGCCGTACCTGATATTATGTTATTTATTTACCAAATTGCTATTTATTATGTTATTTATTTGTCAAATTTATATTTATTATGTTATTGTCCATAATGGAATTTTATCTATTGTTGCTCGTAATTATAAATCATGTACTCAAAATCTTGTCTCTCTTTGTCTCTCTTCTCACTAGTGGCATGAGATTTTTTTATGTCTTGCTCCGAGTTTGGGAGGGGCGCGCTTCCGATACCTCCTGTCTATTTTCGCTAACTCGGGACAGTATTATCACAGGGCATTTAAGTCACAGAATACAACCTACCATCCAATGGTTACCCGATATTGAGTTACTTTGAGATTATCGTACGGCATATTCACTGTATCTGAGAGAACAAAATATAGATACCAGACTCAAACTTGATGCAACAAACCATTCGCTCCGTAACGGCAATTTGAAGGAAAAATTGAACGCAGGAAGTCCGTGAAACCATAATGTAGCTATCAGGGATTGAAAAGCAATAGCATAACCACACTTTGTTAGGTGTACATAATATTAATAATTTTTAAAAACGAATACGAAGGGTCCAAGCTAAGCCAGGTAGTTGGGTGGAAAGAAAATTAACCATGAATTCCTTTTTAGGGAATTAAAGTTAACGAAAATGTAAATAAGGAAATGATAAAAATTAAAACAGTTTTAAAATTGACATTATATTTAAACATAAATAATTAGATGCATGTTTTTAAGTAGTATTAAAGCTATTTTAATAAATATTTCTGAGGACAACCTAATTCTTCTAGATCAAACCTGCCCTAATGGTATCCATTATTTTTGCCTCAAATCTCGCATAAGTACATTGTTAACAACCATTAACCGTTATTTTAATTTTAAATCAAATAATTTACAATAACTTATGCAAACACATACACACACACACACACACACACACACACACACACACACACACACACACACACACACATATATATATATATATATATATATATATATATATATATATATACTAGCTGTTTCCCGCGGCTTCGCACGCTTTTCGTAAGTTTTGCCCGCGTATGAGCATTTCTGGTTGAAGTAAATTATATTTCCAACCCCGATGTAGATTTTACCTTGATGTCACGATCAAGAAAATATGTCAAAAATGTATTGTACATGCATAATGTATTTTATTACAAAGTGGTCTACCACTCAACCTTTAAGTTCAACCAAAAATTTAGTTTAGACAATTATACATCATAACTTAGCGCCTTCAAATAGTGTTTCACTGTTTAATATACGTATCTATCTCGTAATTGCAGGTTATAATGTGCAGGCGCTTTGAAAACTTTTCTTCATTTTATTCGTTTATATTCACGACATAAGCGAATAATTCAGATAATAACTATCCTATCTTCTAAGTTAGACTAAAATACGGATACATGTGAAATTTGATTGAAATTGGTTCAGTCGTATTGGAGTTTATTGGCAACATACATCGGGCCTCAAGATTTTTATATATATATAAGATATATATATATATATATATATATATGTCATTTTGTTATTAAACATCTTAACATACATAGTTATCGTACAAACAGAAAAAACGTAAAAATATATAAAAAAAACAATATAAAGCTTTTAATATGTACTCAAATAGTAGTTTTGCTATTGAAAAAAGTTATACGTGCATGAATAATTCAAATTACAGCTATTATTTTTGATCGATGAAGGAAAGAGAAAATACCGTTTTCAAGTAGTTAATTGATAGTATCTTACTGCATTAAAACTTGGACCTTGATTATTTTACTCATTGGATTTAAAATACAGAGGTTTCTATAACAGACCAAAAGCCTATAACAATTTTTACTATAGCAAATCACAAACTGTGATCATCATTTTCGAACTAGTTTTGCAACAGGTATAAGTCAGTCAACAAACCGTTCCATGTAAGTATCATTTTGGCGTCAGTTCAGTTTCCCCAAGCAGCGCCACATGCCAAACGCGTATAACTGTACTCTTCATTGTTATCCATAGAAATCTAATAAACAAATACACATTTATTGGTATAAATAGTGTCATTTATCGCCAATAAAAGCCACATTAAAAAGAATGTTCATAACACTTCGTAGCCTTATTTTTAAACACCTGTTTTTGGGAACAGTTGATAATTATTGTAGATTCTTAATTGGCAAACAACTATTAATGGTGCAAAGGCTATTAATAGTTAAAAAAGTCAGCACTTGGATCTACGAATATACTTTTTACAAAAAAGCTTACATACGCACAACTACATAAAATAGCTGTAATGATTATATTATAAAACTTTTTTCAACAAATCTAATGAGCTATTTTTATGGTTACATTTTAAATAAAAGATTATTATTGCACTTGTGTTTAGGATTACCAGTTATAAAGATATACATTTTTGAAACTTTTAAATGGCACCAATTAGAAAGCAAAAGTGATAATATTGATTTATAATGTGTTACTGTCCTTATAATTCAATTAACATAAATGCCAAAAATTCATGATATCTGATCTGACAAGTTTTAAAATATAACTTTAAAAACTTGACTGATAAAAACCAACGAAGCGAGATGGGACATATGTTTCTATGAACCTCATTGTTTGTTGTTTGTGTATACTACTCCAGAAACACCCGGGGTATATATGTTTAGAAAGTATATTTTAATTCAGTTCCACTTGCTTTTTTGTATTCATTATTTTTAAATTTTGTTAACCAGCAAATTCAAATGTTTGAGCAAAACTATTCAAAACATCGTTGGATTATATTTAATTACTTTTATACTGATAAAGTATCAATAATAGCATCTGTATTTATTCAATAGCGGAACAAGAAACATAAAATAATGTTCACGCCAATTAGGCGAAAACAATGGAATCTCTTTGATATTGTTATCAAAACTGTCTCGGGATATTCATGGTTTTATTTTATACCATTCAGTAAGAGGACGATAAAATTCTGACTACATTCTCTGTCTCTGTTCACTCGTTCAAGACAAAACACCACATAAGTTTAGTAGTTATGATTTATATAATATTTATTGTCACATGGAAATTTAAATGACAATTCTATGTAATATTTATATTATATTTGATCTGTAACTGTATATATTTATACCATTTCATGGATAATCAACAACTAATTCCAATCGTAAAAGCATTGTGACACTATAATCAATTATTGCACTTCCTTTTATAATCTTTACAGCATTTTTCTAAATTATATTACATATTTTTGTAAATTATTTACTGTAAACAAAAAAAAATTATATTTTAGCGTAATTTTAGTTTATTGGAGTACAGAACCGAACATTTCTATCTGAATTAAATAAATAGTTAACACAATATGAAAAAAATGCCAAGAATGTCGAAAAGGAAAAAAACTAAATAATAATATGCTTTTGTATTTAATGTACTTGATTTTAAATAATGAAGTAAAAAGTATATTAGCCGAAATAGATTTCATTAATTATATTTACTTTAGTATTTGTGGCATATTGAATCACACCTATTGCAATGTAATGAATATAAATTAAGGATTTAATTTGGTAATTTTTTATAAACTTAACCTTGTAAAAGAACTTACCTCTAGAAACCTTTCAATGCAGTTTAGTTTCTAAACAAGCAACACCGAGTTTGGTGATGAAGCAACTCCATATGATTTTACTGAGCTTTAGCGACTATTTTAACATTGTTATAATGAGTAAAAAGTCAAAAATATTCAAGATGAGATGAAATATATTTTATTGTTTTTTTTTTACAGGAAATGATGTATAAGTTGTTACTGCAAATGATATTTAACTTGTTGTTACAGGAAATTATGTTTAAGGAACATATCTGTTTCTGGTTGCTGGTAGCGATTGTTCGCAGTGATGCAACGGTAAAATATATTTAAGTTATAATATAATTAGTTACATATGCTTTATTTTCCATTACTTTCAATGTAAATACACATTTATGTTGGTCATATAATAGCAATAAATATATATGTAGAGGTTGTAATACATTATCAACGGTAGTATAATGTACAAGTTTAAGTACAACTGAGAAAAAAAAAACTGTTAGGATTATATTTTCTATATTAATATGTTTATTTTGATGCCTTATGGCCATGAAATTTATATTACATTTGATTTGATTATGTTATATACAAATCTTTAGTTACATGACGTAGGAAATATAAATTCCTAAATTTGAAATTTTCAATAAGAATTCTAAACAGGAATTTAACAACAGACATGAAATGATAAGTGATTATTTGCCATAAAATGTATTGTGCTTTTAACAAACGTGAAAAACACCAATGTTTATTATTTATGAAGGTAAAAAATTGCTAAATTGGTAACTGCAGTTACATTTATTACTCTTAGATAAAATTTCAAGAAATGGAACAATTTATAAAATGGATAATTGTCGTGAGTTCTCTCAAATGTTTATATATATTTCACTCCAAGTCCTATTTTGTGGTCAGCAAATCTTGCGAGTATAAATATTTGGGATTATATCCCAAACACACACACACACACACACACACACACACACACACACACACACACACACACACACACACACACACACACACACACACACACACACACACACACACACACACACACACACACACATTCCATTCTAAACATATATCTAAAAAAAATTACCAATTATTAACTGTAACTATAAATAGTTAATGTTCAAAAGTTTTAAATTTGAAGGCTTTTGAGATTGGTCTGTAACGTACATAATACAGTGAAAAAAGTTGAATATTGAGTTGGGTTCTTTTACAGCAGTTTCAAAAGAAGTAGAAAATTTAGGTATAATTAAAACAAAAAAAGTACTCCAGAAATTCATAAATTGGCCGATTTGATATTGTAGCACGAATATTCGTTAACATATTAAATAGCATGCAATATTTAAAAATCCTCTCGTTGATGAGAAGTGAGACGGTATTTTGATAAATATTTTTTTCTAAATGAAGTACCATTTATTGTCTAAGCCCTGTTTGATACCAAATTGTGATACCAATAAATTTTCTTTTGGACTGTTTTAAATATACCTTGTTTTTAACAACATTTACCGTCGATGCGTGGTAAAAACTATAACAGAATTGTACTAAATTTTGTAAGTAGGCCTACAAGGTTACCGAATGCCTAAAATCCTGTAGTATGATCAAATTAATTATACAAATATGTAATTAAAAATATACGTTTAAAATTATATTTGTCATATTAATCATGTTGTTTAAAATAGAAATATATACATTTAAAGAAGATCTTTTTCTTATTAAAATGAAGGAGAAGAATTCACACTATGACTAATATAATTTAATATAAAATAAATAGAAAACAACTGCTCCGCTGATATTACAAATTACAGCAAGGGGACCTGGATCGGTTACAATGAAACTTACTGATACATTGTATATGCAAAATTATGATAATTATATTAATAGTTATATTTATGTTAAGCAAGGTGATAATAGCACTCAAGCATATAAAATTACTTGTTGAAAGCTTACTGTTAGACAATATACAACATAATCTTATGATGCCAAATTTTCTTTCCCATTAATTAAACAACTGATATTAAAATTTTTCCTCAGGTTTATAGATCATATCTCTAGAACAGGCTATTCAAATGCATCTTTATATCTTTACTTTGATGAACTGACTTCGCAAAAAAACATCCCTGGTCCACGCTACATACACGGTAAATACAAACAGTAGTTAGATGTTTTTTTGCCTACACAGCCAATTGATTACGCTTCATGTTATATCAGAAATACGTGTACAATAGGGGAAAGGAGTTAAGATTTAAGAGGCCTAATATGTAAAACTATATTCAAGGAGTGTTTATAACTATATTGCAAAATGGCGTTTTAAATTATGTGCGATAAATGGAAGTGCGCTTAGTCAAGTTTAAGTATTTTTTAAGAATTACAAACTTACAAATTTGTGAATGTTCAAAAAGCACTACTATCACCATTTTGTTTCATATTTTATATAACGTTCCATATTTAGGATAGCTAATTATAAAGAAGAATAAAGAATGATTTATTTATTGACTATCTCCCAACTTAAGGCGTCTGATAGATCTGAGTTAGAGTTAGCGTAGGTTAACATCCTTCATGTCACCCTTGCTCTTGTTATCAGTACTACTGACCTTGTAATGTATTGTCTCTTTCCCTAGTTTTATTTTACAAGATCCCCACACAGGGCAGTGGCCCATATGAACGGTCAAGAAAAGCATAAACATAAGAATAGTCTCTCTTGAAATATGTCACAATTCCATATCATTTTTTATTTCCCTCTTCTGGCCAATAAAACTTAAAACTAATTCACAATTATTAAGTATATTTAATAAATAAGTTAGATAATTGTAACATACATTATAGCGTGATATGTTACGTGGTGTACAGAAAATTTGTTCGAAAACTCCAAGCCAATATAGCTAAAAACTCGATAATATTAAACGGCTAGTGTTTTATCAATCTATACTTTAAATATTTTTAATTATGTGAACCGGCTTCACACGATAATTGGTATGGCTTGTGTAAAACCAACCAATGTTATCTAAATTTACAAGGCATTATAATTAATATACGAATTGTTTTTACTAAATAATAGATGTATTTTTTAACATGGAGACGTAATATATGCCATGTTTGGATTTAAGGTTTTCCAAGATAAAAAAGCAATAATATAATTTGGTATTATTGGGTACTATTCATGCTATGATAACAAATAAGTAAGATTCAAAATATATATTTGTAAATTGAGTGATGGCATTTAAGATCCTGACCTAATACTTTTTAGTTATAAGATCTAATCTGTTCTAAAAATTTGATCAAGTGTGTAATACAAATAGAATATATAATTTTCACGTGACTTATTATTACATGTATAACATTACTTAATATGACAGTCTAGTCTTGCAGATAGAATTATAACGTTTACTTGTCATCCCAAGTTCAATGTTTGCTGCTACCTATTATCGAGAAAAATTTAAAAGATTTAGTAAATTAGGCTTACTCAGGTAAGATAATTTATTAAGGTATATGTAAATGTTTATTATGTTATAGGAAGTTTGTATATTTAGATATGAAATTACAGTGTTTAATATTCCTCCTTAATTATCCTAATAAAAAGCCTTTATTCCAACCAAGCCAATACCCTGTCGTGCCAAGGTTATAGTCACGTGTTTTTAATTTACCAAAATGTTTTTTTGTATTATTTTGTGATTTAAATGTCATCACTTGAAAAAGAGATGAGCCACTGTTTTTCAAATTACGGTTTTCTATAAGTTATTCTAATAAATATTGCTATCCTTTAGGTTTATGTATGAAAGTGAATATATAGTGCGTATCTCTATAAACGTTTCTATAATTATATTATCTATATAAATATATATATATATATATATATATATATATATATATATATATATATATATATATATATATATAATAAATATATACAGTGCACGGTGCCCATAAACACAAAATTCCATGTTAGCATCTATAACATTTTTAAAACAACACAGGTCATTTTTTATATAATTTTAACGGTATTCGAACCCTAAAAACTTAAGTGACGGAAGCAATTAATTATACAAATTCACCTAATATTATACAAATGGCCACCTAAAATATATAGAGAATAAGGCTATTGTGTTTTGCTGCCATTTATGTGATACGAAATCTAGTAAAAACATGAATGCTTCTATAGTTCATGTCACGAGATTTCTATTTATACCATTCATGGCCACAAATGACAAATTCGAGCGGATGTTAGAGGATAATATTTACCAACGTAGTAAATACACCTTTATTAATGTATTAGCGACATGTTATCACCGTTAGAGGTAGGTAAGAACCTTTTTGAAAAACCTGTACAGTTTATTATAGGTTTATTTAGTTGTGGTGGAATTTCCCATTAACATTTTAAATTTGCGTGCGAAAAAAAGTTTTTATGAAAATGGAAAAAAATGATAACGGCAAAAAACTTTTAAAATTCTTCCATGCATGGCATTATTTGAAACTCAAGTCGTGAACTGTCCCAAAATAATTGTTGTATGGTTTCTTATGAAAGGAGAAAATAACAATTAAACACAACTTTTACTAAAATTGTAGACCACAAATTTGGAAGAAATAGATATAATTAAATTTATTCGTCATCAATATGAATGTTTAGGATGTTAAGAGGATTACATATATAAAGCATAATGTGGGTTTTTTTTAAAACTTTTGAGTTTCAAATATAGGAAACAGTTTTTTTTAATATTTATGTTTACAAATTTGAAACAAAAAAATCTGTTGTCAACTTACCGTGGAATGATTTTAGTCTAATCATCTGGAGTTGTACGTTTGAGTGCTACATCTTTTAGACGCGTAGTCTGAAACACCCTGTATCATTGAAATAAAACAAAAATCCTAAACATTTTGGAGCCGATCCCCGAAATAATTACATGTATTATTATAAATAACTAGTGTTATAGAATAACAATCTGTAACACGTACGTTGTTTTACTTAGAATCAAGATAAATATTGTAATCAGCTAGTTATTATTCTTTAGTTTTAGAAAAGCATCAACATAAAAATATTTATACAATATTGATATATTGAACAAAGAATCTCAGCAAGTCATAGACACTAAAATTCAATCAACTGAATCCCAATAGCTTGGCATGTTATTTATGCATATGGCCTGTATGTTTTAAATTGGCTTCGCTTCGGTTAGTATGATTGTTTGACGAGTTTATTATCTCGTTTCTTGTTGCTCCTCGCTGCTTTAGAACATAGTGAGTACTTAGTGTCGATAAATGTGTGTGTCAGCCTACTTACCAACTCATACTGCAATAATTATAACACCACTGCATCAATAGTTAAATGTTGTAAACAATATCAGACCTTTCCATTCTTTTCCAGTCCAGCTGTCAATAACAAGTACCGTCTGCAGATTTATAAAGAGAAACAATCCCTGTCACTCTGAAATCCACAGCCTTTTAGATCTCAAACATCTTCGTTACTCAAAAAGATCAGCATTATTACTAATACCTGGTTTCCGGCTACTGTTGGTGGATCGAGTAGCTAACGGTGGTCGGTGCAGTGTATTGGTTAAGAAGTAAGAATTTGATACGGCAAACCTTGCCGATAAATCTGTTTGCATAGTCTGCTTCAAAAAAGTGATTGACAAAGGGGTGGAATGTGATTCGGCTTGAAAACGTTGGTTTCACCCCGATTGCGTCAAGATTACTGCCGGTGAATACAAGAAGATTGCTGATGGTACTACTAAGATCTGGTCTTGTGGTTGCGTTGATTGTGTAGACTCACAGTCCGTTACACCCGTGTCTGCTCAAATATCTGATCTGTCCTCGAAATTTGATCGTGTTATTAATAAACTGAATTTGCTTGATGGCCTATCACAGGGAATAGAGGATATAAAATACGATTTATCTAGCATTAAAGCTTCTATTGCTGAATTGGAACCTCGAGTCTCGGCTAATGAGTCCAAGATAACTACTTTACAGCAAGACGTCCAATTACTTAAAGATTGCCCACAAACTGAAAATCTAGAATCAATACTGGAGGAATCTAATGACAGGGCTCGTCGTGCCAATAATGTTATTGTGTATAGCTTATCTGAAAGCAAAAGTGGCGATGTGGCTATGAGAGCGTCACGATTCATATAAGGTTCAAGCCTTGATTAAAGCCTTCTGTCCATCCCAAATTGATCTTACCTTCAAGTGCTACCGTATTGGTGCTGCGACTAATAAAAGGGTGCGCCCCCTAAAACTCATTCTTCCTACTCTACAGGCTGTCATTGTGTTCTTGAGAAAATTTGATGAAAACGTCCTTCGTGGCATCGATCCCGACTTTGCTGATGTAAGAGTGTCAAGAGATCGCACACCCCGTGAACGTGACCATTTCAACAACTTGAGGGACCAGCTCAAAGTGCGCTCAGAGAAGGGAGAGAAGAATCTCACTATAAAGTACGTGAATGGAACGCCGAAGATAGTGAAGCAGGCTTCAAAAAAACTGAGCGGCGTAGTCACCAGTGTCTACTATCAGAATGTTAATGGGTAAAAAACTAAAATTCAAGATATCAAACAGTCCATCCCTGTTTCTGTATACGATATTGTAGTCTTGACTGAGACCAATCTGAGTGATGACATATCCTCAGCCGAGCTCGGCCTTTCTAATTTCAAAGTATTTCGTTCTGATAGATCTTCTGCCACAAGTTCCAAATCTAGTGGTAGTTGAGTATTGGTGGCTGTGAAAAATTCAATAATGGTTACCGAACTTAGTCCTTGTATTAGCACAACTGAATCTGTATTTCTTAAAATTAACAAGACATCGTCAAGTCCATCCATGTTTATTGCTGGACTTTACATACCACCAAATAAACCTGCTGAACCCTACTCGAACTTCTGTGACATTATTGAAGAGTTTTTGAGTACTGGCCCTGATTATGATGTGGTACTACTGATTGGTGATTTTAATCTCCCTGATGTTAATTGGTCTGACATGTCTCCACCTGCCAGCAATAAGTCATCTCAGCTATTGCGTGACCTGATGTCTTTGCACCGACTGTATCAGATTAATAGAGTCCTTAATGCTCGAGGGGTTATGCTTGACCTTGTATTCAGCAGTGATGAGAAGTGTGTCGTCTCTCCTGCCTCTGATCCTGTCTTGCCTTCTGAAGCTGCTCATCCTCCTCTTCACATCGAAGTACCCGTACAAACCTGTGGGTCGGTGTCTAATGTCACAATGAATTATAAGTTTATGCGATGTAACACTCAGGAAGTTTACAACGAGCTTAGTCTTTGCTGTGGTGAGGAGTTTTATCATATACCTAATAGTCATGAATTTTTTGATAAGTTTCAAAAGACCATTCACGATAATGTTCTGAAGCATACTCCGTTGAAGAGAGGCGGTGTGTGTAGATTTCCATCATGGTTTTCTCCTGAGTTGAGAAGTGCTTTTGTGTGCAAAAAGATCTTGCACAAAAATACAAGGCTACTGGTAACTACGGGCACTACTTAGAATTCCATAGGGCCCGACACCATTGTAAGAAGCTGAGTGACCTCTGCCATGCAACATACATGGAGCGAGTTAACATCTCTATTCCTCTAAATATCAAGGCTTTCTGGAGTTTTTTCAGGAACTTGAAATCTGAGTCTACCAGAGCAAATGAATATTTCTCGGATGATCAACGTGAATCTAGTCCTGAGGGTATATGTAACCTATTTGCTGATTATTTTGCATCCGTATATAGACCTTCGGTTGACCTCATCCCTCAGTTTGACTTCACCACCCAGATCAATATGTCGTCTTGTACGTTTAGGGTTGAGGATGTGGAGAGAAAACTTTCTTCATTGGACACTTCCAAGGGAACTGGGCCTTTATTCCTCCATCCGTCTTGCGCTTCTGTGCTCCCATTATTGCGCCTCAACTTACAGTTATCTTCAATAGATTACTTGAGGATGGTATATTCCCTGATGGACTTAAGAGCTGTTTTATTGTGCCGATTCATTAGTCGTCTGATTCTTCTGATGTCCACAATTACCGACCTATTGCTAATCAGCCAGTTCTGGGGAAGATTTTCGAAAGCTTAGTTCTTGACTATGTGAGCTTCCAATTCAAAAATATCATAGCGCCGCAGCAACATGGCTTTGTCCGGGGTAGGTCAACAGTTAGCAACTTGGTTGTTTATGTGGATTACATTTTGTCTGCCTTCTCGAGTGGCGTCCAGGTCGATAGTGTTTATATTGATTTTAGCAAAGCTTTTGATGCTATCAGTAATGGGCACCTTCTGGCCAAACTTCACGGTTATGGTATATGTGGCAACCTACTTTCTTGGTTTCACTCCTACTTAAATGATAGAACTTTCCTTGTTAGTTTCGCTGGCGCCCTATCAAGACCTTTCACCGCCACTTCTGGTGTCCCTCAGGGGTCACGCCTGGGCCCCTTTCTCTTCAATCTCTATATTAATGACTTGGTCAAGTCATTAAATATTGACTGCCTAATGTTTGCGGGTGATGTCAAGGTCTTCCGTGCTATTAGGGACCCTTCTGAAACTGAGACACTGCAGATGAACCTATGCTTAGTTGAGAACTGGTGCATCACCAACGCTATGATCATAAATGCCGCCAAATGTTCACTGGTTTCTTTCACTCGCTCTGCCCAACCTCTTGTGGTATCTGACTACGTGCTCAATGGAACTGTTCTATCTCGCAGTACAATCGTCCGTGATCTGGGTGTCGTCTACTCTGCATATCTTAGCCCTTATAAGCATATTGACTTCATCTGCGGCAAAGCCCTACGAATGCTCAACTTAATACTAAGAGCTTCAAGGAGTGGTCTTGGCATTGTGGCGTTGAATATCCTATATAAGTCCTTGGTAAGGAGTATACATAAATACTGTTCTGTTGTCTGGTTCCCTTATCAACACAATCACATTGAACGTCTAGACAGGATCCAGCGACGCTTCGTCCGAGCTGTCGGTGTTAGGCTGGGTCATAACTATTTTGATGTACCCATTGATCTAGTTGAGGCCTCTCTTGGACTTCTCCCTCTGTCTACTAGAAGGCAATAAGCTGATGCTCTTTTCCTATGGGGAATTCTTCGTGGCACGGTCGATTGTTCTGACCTACTCTGTCGCATTGATCTACGTCCTTCAAGATTGACCCGCTCATGCAACCTGTTTTTTGGTCGGTCGCACCCCACCAACTACATCATGCACGGTCCTCTACCACGTTTACATCGACTGGGCAACCAGCTGTGTCGCCAGTTCGACTTGATGACAGCCAATCTGCGATCAGAGGAATCTTCCAGAGTCGGGTTCCCCGGTGAATGTTTGTTTTTTGTTATTGTTCTATTATTGTTATTATTCTTTTATTATATACTAACAAAATTTTGTATTCATACTAGTATTAATTGTTGCTAATTTGCTATTTATCGTTATTGTATTCACATTAGCATTTATTATTTTTAATTATTTGCTATATCGTTGTTGTTTTTTTTATATTATTATTGTTGTTTTTTTAAATATTAATATTATTATTGTTGTTTTTTTCAATATTACTATTATATTGTTATTGATATTGTCTTTATCGATGCGTAAACTCTCTGTCTTTGATCATGTACCGAGATAATATATTGTGGCAAATCTAAATGTAGCAAAAACTTGTATTCAAATCAACATAATTTTGTGTTTTGCTGCTATAATATTGTATTAGTTTTAAACGTTGATGTTGTCTTAGATTATGATCACTTTTTTGTGTCAGCCTTAGTTGTACTTATCTGTAAAATGGAGTTCTCCGTATATAAATAAATAAATAAATATTCTATATTGTGGCTAATTGTCCATACTATAATTGTATCTAAGATTTATAAGCTCACATAAGTAAGTAGTGCGAGAGAAAGACAAGGTTGCTGGCAGACTGACAGTTTGGGCACCATTGTGAGATGTTTATTACCTTATTATGTCTATTAACACGTTCATGTAGAACATGGGCTCTCTCCCAGTAGAGCTGGTCGTTCTCATGTCAACATTGACAGCATTATATGTTATTGTAAAACACCAGCACTTGATGCCTATGTCATATTTTACCTCTTCAATAGTTACTGAAATTTTATAATTTCAAATTTTAGTTTATAATAGTTCATTTTAAATAGACTAAAACTTAATGCATAAGTAGATATTTTCTTCTAATACATCAGATACCCTACTTGTATTTTGTTACCTTAAAGAACCTATAAACACACCAAACTCAATTTTGTCTTTATTTAATTTACTATAATAAAAGTATTATTAATCTAAACACTTGTAGCAACTCACTAGTAGTATGAAGGCCATTAGAGTTCCTGTTTCTAATTTGTTTGTTTCTTTAAATTTCCCACCAAACTGTATCGTGTTCTTACATATACCACAAATGTAGCTAAATCGAAATGAACAAATAATGGTACAGTAAGTTTTTAAATATATTGCACCATCATAAATAAAAAACTTGATATCATTTAATAAATCTAAGATATTGTCACATTACATTGTTAAGCAAAATAATACACAGGTGATATATATGCTACTTTGTTATAAAAATATAATCAGGCACTAGATATACTACGTACACTTGGTTCTCTAAAACATTTCAGAAATATTAAATAGAACTGAAGATAACATTTTTCTGATTAAAAAAATCTAAAAATATTATGTACTATTGTGTGGAAAAAACTACCTGTATCAAAGTTTAAATTTGCAGGAGTAAACTCAAATTACTTTTTTTGTTTTTTATGTACTAACTCTTTTTATTTATTTATTACTTTTGTTTTGTTAAGATCATTTAAATAGTAACATAATCGCACGAAATAAATAAAATGTAGAAATCCTAAATACTACTATGAAAAAGATGCATACGTATCTTCCTGGATATATTATTACTATTCGTGCATACTCCACATTTCTGGTGGAGTAACTAGAGCAAATGGAGATGGTGGATCAAAGAGTTTTAGACATACGCGTTGCGAATTCTACAGGTTTTTGTAACGTTATATTGTACTATTTGGTTTCATTATAATAGCCTGAATGTATAATAAGCTGTGGATATATTGAAACAATACGGCATCAAGTTTATTAGTTTTGGTCACAACTCCAAGTTCGCCTTTATTTGTAAAACTTTGAATTAAATTGTTGAATAAAGTAATTATTCTTAAAAGTAATAATCCTTTACTTCTTAGGTAAGGGATCTGTAGTATGAACCATATATCTAATATATATTAATATATGGAGATTTAAACCGATACACACATATTCAAATAATTTAAATGAAATATTACCAATAGACAAGTTTATATAAATGTATAGATATATTTTCCACTATAAAACTTAATTTAAATAATCATAGCACAAACAAGATCCTTTGTTTAAACTATTTAAAAAAGTAAATTTTTTTTCAAATACTCGTTATACATTGAGCCTTTGGTATTATTTACTAATAATATTACTGAATAGCTGATTGTAATTTCAAACAAAGCGGGCTTGTTTTGTGTGGGTTAAAAAGGAGTAAAATAGATTTGCAAATAAACAGTGAAGAAATGAAGTTGATTGTAGAAATTACAGTAACAAACACTTCACTCTTACATTACACAGCACAACACAGCATGTGTATTGGCGCACACAACATCACCTGGTAGTCTCGGACATTACGGTCAAACAGTTTATAACATATCCCAATTTCATCTGCATTTATTTCTTCAGCAAAGTTCTATAGGTAGTCCACAAATATCGAGATAAAACTCCTACTTAAACAACGTTAATACATATGTTCGTGGACAGTGGCACAAATGCTACGACCCAGTTTATTTGGCACAAAGCCTTGAAAGGGCTGATTGACTACGCCATTTAGAACCACTAGTCACACCAGTAAAGAGGTTAAGCAACAATACGCTCGGCCAAGGGTACTCAAACACTATCTGAGTATATATTATAGTCCGAGAGTGGTCCAAGGTGTTAGCGTTATAAGATAACGTGGTCTGCAAGCAATCAGAGACAAGGGAAGAGTGATTCGCTGATATTTACAATCGGCTGTCTGTGTATAGCCAGTTGGTGTAGCGTATACGTTCAAACAATTTATAACAAAGAGTTTGTATATGTTATACAATTACATTGTTATTTAGTTAAGGCTAAATACAATTAAGTTCTTTACATATGAACATGATAAATCCGTTAATAATTGTAGTCTATGTATATCCGTGTAAATAAAAGACACAGAGTCATACATGCGAAAATAGCATAAGCTATTATATGTAGGATATTTATTTTATTTCATCATTATTGGAATAATATTTCTCCTATAATATGCGTCTGATTTAGTCTAGAAATGTTTACTTTAAAATATATTTTTATGACTTCAATCTGAATATTGCATTTATCTCGGGTACATAGGTAATTTATACCCTACATTATTTAAATTATGAAATACATGCAAATGGGTTGTATTATACTCCAAATATTCTGAAATGACATATTCATGCAAACACATAACCGATAAATGGCATTATATAGAAATAGTCATGTCCTAATTGGCCATAAATTGTAAAAAGATCATAGTAATATCTTTACCAGTGGTCCCAGTCCAAGTTCCAATTTTTCTAATATCTAATGTGCCGGGAATATAAATGTTAGTCATAAAAAGTTTCAATACAACGCAAATTACGATATAACAAATTGTGTATGTACCATAAAACATACGTTACAACACAAAATATTGTGTATCATCAAGATAGCGGTGTAACACATTCTAGCAGTTACAACAAATTTCAAAACTATATAGACGATATCGATGTTTTTGGTACTTAACGTTTCCTTGTCTAAATATGCAGCTATACTTTATTGTCTAATTCAGGAATTAGGAATATAAGGCGTTAATTAGCAGTGGTACTAAACGACGGCAAGAAACAAACTCATATTCTGACGTATATTTATACAGATTTTGGCTTTATTTTAAATTAAATCTCCTGCCCTGGAAATCAATACCCAGAGAAAAATTTAATATTTATAATATTTGAAACAACGAATATTATTACCACTCCAATTTCAATTTAAAAAACTAATACAGTTATTTTTAGTTTAAGCTTTTTCTTAAACAATGCTATTTAACTTAAATAAGCTTTTGTATGATGCATTATAAAACATGTCACTGTTACATCATAAATCCATAAAATATTGAAATAAATAAATAAATAAATAAATATATATATATATATATATATATATATATATATATATATATATATATATACACACACACAAACTTTTGTAATAAAATATTATGTGTAGTCACTACCAATCAAAAATCCTCCATACCTACCAATCATGAGTGTAGTTCAGTGAATACGCCAGTTATTAAAAGACTTAAGTCTAGCAAAGTTCAGTGTGGATGCTGCTTGGTCGCCGAGAAGGTTTTTTTGCAAGCAGCCCGTCTTCTCGTTTATTAGTGATACTTTATGATAATTTTTTGTTATAAACTAAATGCTTTTTTATAATAAACCATAATTCTGTATGTTATTCTTATTTTTGATGTTGATAGTTGATAGTTTTAAACTTTGGTTATATCTCAAAGGATGTATATAAAGAGGACACATCCTAGCGAAATGCTAGCGAATTAGTACGCACAATCGTGTCCGTGCCTCATTTTCCTAGAAACTGATCCAAGCTGCTAAGTTTGATTCTGTTGGGAAGAAAACATTAGAACCTCATATTGATTGCGAATGTTGAGTTTAGCTCCATTACACATTCCGCTTAGTGCAGGCAATAACAATGTTAAATTAAATATCGCATTGAAACAATCCCACCTACCATAGCTACGTCCTATTGACTATTATCCAAATTTTAAATCTGAAATTATTTATTAGATTTCTTTTTAATAAATATAGCGGTATTTGAGAAAATGAACATGAGCAAAAAATACATATTGAAAAATTATTATTATATAGCTGCATATGGAAAATTATATGTTTAAATCTATGGTCACAATAAAACTTCAAAAGTTTCTTGGAGTCTAGTGAACGCGTTTTCACTGCAAATACGGCGAGTCCCGAGCACATATCATGAGAACGAGAAATTTAGGATATCAAGAGGGAGAAATGGTATACCTACCTGTGGATCCGCGGTGGAAAGGTAGTCATGCGGAAAAGTGAAGGCGATCCTGTGAAGGTGTTGAACTTAATGGACAACATCAGTGACCTGTAAGTGACTTCTACGATTCTTTTTCTCACGTTTTGTTATTTAGGCCAATTTGATGAGTTAAACTTATCTTTTGTTTCATTTTGTTTTTAGGTGCAAAGTTTAACATAATACATATTATAACTATTAATATGTTGTTGGTCTTTTTAGATATATTTATATAAGGTATATTGTAAAAATTATTTACTTATAAAAACCTTAAGTGGTTATAGTTTATTACTTTTTTTTTAATTTTCACAAATAGAATATAACGGTTATTTAAATCAAAGTTGTGTTAATACTGTTAACTTCTTTGTCCAAAATATTAGGAGCCTCAGGAAATATTTTAATTTGTTTTTAGTGAAATTTAAAACTTAAAAATCCAACCTAACTTTATCGTGCTAACTGAAAATTGAGTTTTGCCTAACGAGATAAATCATTATAAAATTGACGGGTATACTTTGTATAGTAACTGCTATGAAGGTTATAGTGCGGACGGTGTAGCGGTGTACGTGCAGGAGGGATATGAATGTACTGGTATAGTAGCGCTTCACGACATACAGTCCGCAGATTGTCTCCAACTAACCTTCCATACCGGTGTGTCAGACTTTGTCCTCCGCGCTGTATACAGGCTCCATGCAATGTCTATACACCAATACTTTAAAGATATTGAACAACATACCACTAGCCTTGAGGGAAGGAATATTATTTATACAGGAGATATGAATTGTGATATTCTGAGTGATGACATCAATGCAAACAGCTACTTAAACTTAATGGCAGGACTTGGGTTGAGTTGCTTAGTTGAAGAACTGTCTCGTATTTTTTGTATTTCTCAATTTGCATAGATCACTGTTTTGTTCGTTTTGACACAACTATCAATATAGGAGTTATACACGAAGCCCAGGTACTGCATTTAGGCATTACCGACCATTCTGTAATTTCTGAACTTTGCAGATATGTACTAAAGCACCAAAAGCCAATCACGGATTATAAAAAATAAATTATGAATCGATATTTACTGAGCTAGGTGGAATGAACTGGGATGATGTTATAAGTGAATCATATTTTTCTGGAGCTTTCGAGTTACTCATTTACAAGATTATTACAGCACTTAAAAGTAACACCCAATCTTACAAAACCACGAGTAGAAATATAAAAACTCACACGTTGGATAACTGAGGCTTTGTGTAAACGTATTAAAACGGAAGAAAAATATATAACTTATTGAGAGCGAATCCTCATGATGAAAGAAAGAAATTATATTACAGACGATACAGAAATAGTTTCAGTGCTGATTTAAGAACTATGAAAGACGAATATTACATGAATCAGTTTATAAATTGTGACGGAAACCCTAAGGCTCAGTGGAAATTAGTAAATAACGTAATAGGCGAAAGTATAAGCAAACCTTCAGTTAGTGAGTTGGTTGTTTAATGATGAAAAAGTTACCGATAAACAACAAATTGCAACAGAGTTTAATAGGTTTTTTCTTAGTATTGCAGAAAAGTTGAGAAGTACATCAACTATACAAAGGGAATTAACAACTCTTATTACAATCATGCCTTTCCCGTAGAAATTTTACCTAGGATAATATTTTTGAGACCAACTAATCAGGATTAAGTTATCAATCTTATTAAACGAAAGGAAAACAATAAGTCTTCTGGTTCAGATAATACTAGCGGTTACTTGTTAAAAAAGTACATAATTATATAACGCCAATCTTAACTAATCTTTTTAATACAACCATTCAAGAAGGAGTTTTTTCCCAATGCCTTAAAATAGCAAAAGTTATTCCAATATTTAAACATGGCGACAGGATGCAAACTAACTGCTATAGGCCAGTTTCTTTATTTTCTATGTTCGCAAAAATATTAGAAAAATAATTAAAAAAAGATTAATTGATTTTTTCAAGTCTACAAACTTTTTAAATGAAATTCAGTATGGATTTAGGCAAGGCCTAAGTACAGAAGATGCCTTAATTGATTTAATGGATAATATACAACTCGGTTAACAGTGAAAATAAATGTGCTGCCTTATTTGTTCACATAACAAAAGCATTTAATACAGTTGATCATGGTATACTTTTAAATAAATTATGGTTGGCAGGAGTACGGGGTCATGCTTATGAATGGGTTATAAGCTAGCTACAAGAAAGAGAACAATATATGAAAATTGATGGCAAATTTAGTGAGTGTGACATTATTAGATATGGAGTGCCCCAAGGTTAAGTTCTTGCCCCAGTCTTTTTTAGTATATATTAATGAACTGTGCAAAGGCAGGTTACATGGCCGACTGACAGCGTTTGCCGATCACACAGCGCTATCGTACACTAATCCAAATCTACTAGTAATTCACAACTTCATGCAGGAAGATTTAAATTATTTGTGTTTTTGGTGTAGTAAGAATTTATAGTGAAAAAACAAAACAATTGAAAAACAAAATACTTTGGTTTTGATGCGAAAACCAAACTAAATTTTGAAAATCCAATATTTTATCATGACTTAGAATGTAAAAACAATAACAACTGTAATTGCTTAAAGTTGGAATCGGTGACTCAAATGAAATACTTAGGTTTAATAATAGACTCAAATCATTCTTGGAAGAGCCATGTAAACAAATTAAAGAGAGAGCTGGTGGGAACTGTTAGGAATTTTTACTTGTTAAGGAACATTTGTCCAAAAAAAGTCCTGACTAACATGTATCATGGCTTACTTGGATCTCGATTAAGATATGGACTAGCATGCTGGGGAGGCACTTACGTCAGCACATTATATCCTATCATAATCCTCCAAAAGTCCTTCCTCAGAATCATAACCAATTCCCGTTTTACTGATTCCTGGCCATAATTTGTGGAGTTAAAAATGCTTCCCTTTCGTAATTTGTATATCTATAAAGTTCTAAAAATATTTTTTATCAGAAGTTCAAAAAATTTTGACGAACGGAATTTACCTTATACATTAGGAAGTAATTCTTTTTTTGTTCCTAAATCAGATCTAACTATGGTTCAACAATTTTTTTCGTTGAGTGCACCGAGGATATTCAATTTAATTTCTAAATATATTGATAAAATGTCTCCTTAAACGTATATCTTAAAAATTTATAATCGTTCCTTTTAAGTTTATCAGATTGTAAAAGCTTTCTCAGGATAATTTCTTAAGAGAAGTGTCCATGCCATAAATTGGCTTAGGGTACTCTAGGAACTGCTAGGCTGTTATTTTGTAAGCACTTTATGTATTATAAAAAGGATTTATTACTTTAAATAATATATGTATAATTCAATTACTTGTTTTGCGAAGTCTTTTTATTTAGTATTTTTATTAGTTTTGAAATTATGTGCACAAACTTGTATATCCGAAGTTATGTGCTTTGTAGTAATCGAGCACAGCCATCCTCCAAGTCGGTTTTTGTTAATAATATGGATGGCACCCCAAAAAGGCTTGCGTAGAGGGTATGTCTACTATTTCAAAGCTTTTTAGATACCTAGAAAAGTATTTATAATTTAAGAAAAACTGTATTAATAATCAACAAAATTATCTCTTTATGTTAATGTCTATTTCAGTAATTATTTATTTTAAGAAATGTATGTAATATCCTATATGTATATCATATGTGTGTAAATTTAAAATATTTATAAAAGTTGTGGAATAAAGATCTTTTGAAATTGAAATTGAATTGAATCACACATCACACCAACTCGGATGACAGTGGGATACTAACACGAAATTCGATGTCTGCTTTTTCTTTGACAACGCGTCTTGACATCTGGTACAGTGAGACAGGATGGCGATGGTCTGGAAGAGGAAAGAGTAAAGGCAAGGCGCTTCCAACTCCATGTTTTGGTCCTAGACCTTAGTGTCATGTAGTGTGGTTGAGGTTTCTTTAATTGGTGATATATTTTTAGTATTTCTATCTAGTTCCTTTTTATAATATTGGTACCCAAAGTGGTGCAACCTCAACCGAAGATTTATGTATTGGTTGGTCTGCTAATATTATTTATGAAGCCTAAAACTTGTTATTAAAAACAAAATTCTTCTTGCGGAGTTTTATGTTGATTCGCTTCATCCTATTTCATTGCTGATTTTCAGACCAGTAATGTTGAGCAATTTTAGACTTCTCATCTAGTCCTTTTTTGGTATTTCCTTTATGTTTTTTAAATCTCACATTTTGTGGCCGTATTGTCTCGCCTGTGTAATCTTTATTACAAGAATATGTTATACTGTACGTATGCACAGCTTTTATTGTCCTGCTTGCCAATGTATGGTGTAGTTGTTTGCGATATTTTGTATAAGAGTGTTTTAAGTTCTAAAAGCAGTTCTAATATTAAATGTTCTACCTCTTCTTCTAACTTTTCCCGATAATCTCGGCACTTCAGGGATCGGCATGTACGTAAATTGTTCTTTGTTTTCATTTTCTGACTCTTTGATTTTCTATTGTTTCTTTTGCACTTATCTGTAAGGGGATGAGGGTTTCCGTTTTTTTTTTAAGATCCGATATAAAGTTTTGGATATGTTCTTTTAATTCCTCTTTGATTGAGCACAATTTTTGTTTTGTCAAATAAGGACTTCCTTGTTACATTTTTGATGGTTTGATTGAAAATTTAGATATTTGCCATCGTGTGTTTTCTTACGATAAACTGTTGTCTTAAAACGCCTTGATAAATTTAAATCTTAAATATAAATGATGGCTTTATATTAATAAAAAGTATTGTACTTTATTGAAAGTGTTGCTGACTTCTTACATTAAGTACCCCTAATAAAGTTAATAGTTTTAAATCTAACAAAAAGCGTGTTTATGTCTTATGTCAGTATCCAAGATTCCCTATTAAATTTAAGCCCGCAGAAGTTAAAGTATATTATCAAGGTGGATGTAATAATTATCACACATATACATTTTAATATCTTTACCTCGTGGCATTTTTGATAAAGATAATAATTTTGCTAAGATTAAGTCCATTTCATTTCGTACATAAGTAATGGTCCTCAAACTGTTAATAAGTTTCTTGTTTAGAAAAACTATTCAACATTGTCTTTTCATTCATTAAAAATATATATATCCTATAGTCATTACGTTTATATATGTGAAGCTCTAACATGGTTTTAATGATTTTCTTAACACAGGCCGTACAAATATTTATCATCAGCCTATTTACTTATTCCTGTTTACAAAATTGTTACTTGTAATCCATACTGTAACCAAAAATCGATTGAAAAAATTTTATATTTCATTCTATAGAAGCTTACTTACAGGAATATTTCTTTAAAATAAAAATCCACGAAACTAACTCTTAATAACACTAAGTGAAAATTACTGTACAAAATTGAAACTTAATTTTCATATTGACATACAAGTTCTATTCTATTAATACTAATGTAAGAAGAACCAATACTAATATTGAAAATTACAAGTAGTTTTCAAATTGATGATCTTTTATATTAAATATGTAAAATATTGTCTTCATATTTATAATTTACTTGAGAAATCAATAAAACACAAATTACAAATGTATTTGGTGGAGAACTCATAATTAACTATGATTTAGTTAAAACATTATAGATTCAATAAATATCAAATGCTTTCAAAACTGCAAACATCGCATAATTGTAAACAATACACTAAGAAAATGATATGATGAAGTGTGCTGCACGTGTAACAAGTGCATTATTCTTGACTCTGTTTCGTTTTAAATGCAAAATTAATCAACATTATTTTGCATTTAATTTTGCATTTGTATATTGACAGCCATTAGAAAAGGTTGAGAATACAAATCGCTTTACTGTATTCTATGGAAAATAATTTCATCGAAAACAGTGATTTGCACAACCGTATGTTTAGGTTTGTATATAAAATCATATAATGGTGTTGGAAAAAATGTACATGGGGCCGTGAAAACTATTATTCTCAAGGGATAGCTGAAAAATTACGCTAGATATTTACAACTATTCCGACAAGTATACACTTTCCGAATATTGAAATACACTTGTATGCTTGAAGATTTACGGTATTCGAGTCAGTATGAATCTTCTTTCAGAAAGAGGCCTTTTATTTTGTCAAATATTAATGAGATTTCCTCTGAAGTATACGATACAACCGTCAGGAAACAAAAAGCTGACATTTTCACGAGTAGTTTTCTCGTGTGGCCTAATTGTGACTCTATTTAAAACAACGTTTCGGAGCTTTAACATCTACATGATCCTTACAAACAGATACTCATTCATATTACATAATAAAGAAACAAACACTACCTACTTCACTGCAGCTGTACTCTCGGTCTCTAATATATTAATAGATGTAATAACATTCAATAACTATAGCAGGAAGTACTCAAAGTTCCTAGACGTCTGCAACAGTCTGAATATGTTTGATCACAATCTGCAACTGGAGGCAACTACATGTCGTCTGAGTGTGAAGTCTACCTCTCTCATTGCTATCTCGGTAGCCGCCCCAATGATAGCTCAAATAGTACGCATACACACTTTCTTATCTTTGGAAGAAAATCGCACAGCTATAGCAATGTATATCTTAAGTACTATTTGTTTGTTCATCATGCACTGTGGACAAACTTGTATGTTGATCCATTATCAACCTGTCACTTGCTGCTTGGCCGAAAGATTCAGAATCATCAATACGAAGATTACACAAGAAGTGAATAATGATGTTTATAGACAGTCAATGCGAAATCGGAATCCACCACATCCACGTCCCAATCAGGATCGTAACGCCAATGACAGGATCAACTCTCTCATGATCGCCTACCACTTGCTTTGTGATGCTGTAGGCCAAGCCAATGATTTCTACAGTGACCTGTTACTGGCTTCTATCTTCCGTAGTTTTCTATTTGTTACCTCATCTCTATATATTCTCTTTATACATATTTTAATGAAGGACGTAATACCAATCATTTTACAGATAGTCTGGACACTGTCTCCGATATGTTTCCTATGTATGGTCGTCTCCTCAAGCTCTGACGTCACTCAAGCTTCGTATGAGACAAACACAGTAGTCTGCAAGTTGATAACTAACACAAACGTGAACCCGGGCCTGAGGAAACAGTTGAATTCCCTTCTGTTACAGCTCAGAAGTAAACACATCGAGTTTTCTGCAGCAGGATGTTTTAATGTCAACACACAAATGTTAACATCGATGGCTGCTACTGTGGTTACCAATCTGGTAATACTCATTCAATTCCAGACTCAATCTAACCAAGGTGGTTAATCGTACATGTTTTGCTGAGTGTTTCTTGTTATGGACTTTTTACCATGTACCGTAATTGAAAGGAATTAATAATAAACTCGATTTAAATAAATGAAATATCTGACATATAAATTTATAAATGTATTCTTTTATTAGTCATATACGAAAAGATAGTTTGTAAATTACATGAAGAACATTCTGAAACGCTCGATCCTTGGAATACTGGACGTAAGTTTTGCCTGATCAACTAAAAAAAGTTATAGCCGTTAGTGGCAGGCCAACGCAACATTTTTTATTCATTAGGGTAATAAAGTGCGTCCTTCCTGATCTTGACCAGAGAGATAGCGCAGCGCGGTATTTATTATATGTTGCAATGAAGTAGGGGAATGTATGACGACGATTACAGTTCAAGGTTCCTCCACCTGGCGCAATGCTCAAGACAGCTGACTGACTCTCTTCAGCTCCGCGGGAGGATTTCTTTGATTTTACGATATTTTTTGAAGAGGTAAGGCAAACTGTACTTTTAAAGCATTTTTCGTAATTTTGTTAAATAATAAGTAACTGGTTTTAAATAATTCTTTTAAACACCGAATTTCATATAAACTTGGATCAAGTGGCAAAGGCATTCTTGCATAAAAGTTAAACATGTAACTCCTAGCAAGTGAATAGTTCTCAAGTTAAATAAAATATGAATTAATTAAATTTAAAAATGCATGCTATGGTTAGTTTTTCTTTAAAGTATAAAATATAATAAATATAAAATACTGAGCCTTCTACTATAGTGCTTTGCACTAAAACCTATTGAATAGCTTTAATTAATTTGTTCGTGCAATATTTTGCTTATTTTAGAGTAACGTACTTGTTACAGAGTAATAATGTCTAGGTACATGTGACACAACCAATTTACTATTGTTTTAATAGTTAATTTTGAATAATAAAATGATATCAACGTAGTTACCAATTTGTCTATTAGCGTCAATAAAATAAATAATACACTCAGACTTCAGTTACTTATGTAATACAAAGAAGTTGTGGGCCTAGTTAGTTCAGTTTCAAAATAATACAATACTGTCCGGTCAAGTGTATGGTTTTAAACTTATGTCAGTTAATTTTAACCTTGCGTTTTATTATTCTGTCATAAATGTTTCATGATATTAAATAATATTTATAATGTGTACGTTTGATAATCTTTTAATACTAAATGTATAGAAACGTCAATATCAATATTAATTGACGATCAGTTTATATAAATAAAAACTGTAAGCTCTTCATTAAATGTTAAAAATTAACTCAAGAGAAAAATAACTTTTTGCTTATAAACTTTAACATTTTGGGGAATAAAATGTTAATATATCCTTAGCTACTTTATTGTTCTTAAATATTTACATGCATATTATTAATGTTACAATTTATTGCGTTACATGATTTTATCGAGCAATAGATTGATCAGCACGGTTCCTTTGATTGTTTTTTGCACAACATAATTATAATTGTAAAAACTGTGACTGTAAGTCAGTGATATTATGCTGCTATACTGTTTATAAGGAACTTTATAGAGTTCTGGGCTTTCGCTCTCGAATGAGACTGCAAGCACCTTGGCATTCAGCTGTACAATATGTACGCGGGGTCTTCTCTGTGCTTCATTGATTGTACAATGTGAGGATTTCCTGTTGTGAACGCGCAGATCACTTCCTTGCGTCACGACTATACTGGTGCATATCGTGGAGTCACGGACCTGATAAGTGACTGTGACACGAAAGTCAAACTTTTCCGTTTTACGTTATTGTATTTATTTTGTTATGTGTTTATTTGTATAACAACTAAGTGAAGTTTGGCACTTCCAGAGCATACCTATTAAATAAATTTCTTGTTGATAACTAGGTAAATTTTTATATTTTGGGTGAAATTTTGGACCTCAGATTCACTTTATTTAGCTTACGTAAAAATAAAATCTGCATTTTAAAGCATGTTTTAAATTATATCATGATATTAATGGGAAAATAAATTCAATTTATTGATAATTGAAACTTGGTTGTCACTGAATTTTACCTTTCTTATCATTATTTAAGCGGTATAATTATAGTTTGTGGATGGCGATAGTACAAAAGTACTGAGAGTAGGTAACAAAAACTAGCAAAAGAAATTGTGGTATAGGAAACTTCCAGATACTTATGAACATATTCTTTATTTATAATAAAAGCAAAGCCTAGACCTAATTTAAGTCTAGTTGAGTGTTTTACTGAGGGTGATCTACTTTAGCCATACTTGAGAAAGCTTTACTCTAGTCAGAGAAAGCTATTTTTTTCAATATTATTCAGGTCGATAAATTAAGCGGTTTGTTGGTGAAGGTTGCATGCATGAAGTTACTCGTTCAAACTAATTCTGCCTTACCAGTGAGAACTATAACAACTACGGGACGGACAGGTTTCGGCATTGTTCCTATAGGAAGTACCCCGCCACGAGATAGTGTCCTGATAAATCTACATTCAGCCTACACTTGGTATTGGTAGTAACCATAACACTGACTTTGCCGACTTACTACTCCAACCCCACATACGCAACCGAGTGGTGCCTGGGACGTTAATATATATATTCCTTTTATTTTAACTCTTTTCAAAATTCCTAGACATGGCAAAGTTTTGTTTTACTTCAATAGTTTGTACGCTGCATTATTAAACTGCAATCAGACACCACCACTACAATATTAAATGGTTTTCTTATTTATTCTACATTTCAAATTGTGTCCATGAGTCCTGCAATATACAGTGTCTTCCACTTTAAAGACTTTATGATTCCTATTGCGTATTTTATTTAAAATTCCATTTATGTTGCTTCCTTAAATTCGATAATACATCAGCTTATCGTTTACTCTCATTAACACTTAGTTTTTTTTTATGTAAATGACATTTAATCCCCGTTCTAACAACTACTCATTACAGGGTTTTTAACTTAATAAAATTTCTAAACACGATAGCCCGTAGCAATATTCACACATCCCAGAGTTTTAAAATATATTGTCTTCTAATTATTGTAAAGTTTTCCTGAATTATGTTTTCAGAGTGGAAGCAACCAGTTGAATTTAAAGTAACTTCTTTAGATTTGCCGTGGTTTTACTTATGACAATATAGCATCCAAAATTTCTTTCCTGATAAAATCTAAAAATGGTTTGAACAAAACCCTTCTACAACTAACTTAAATTTCCCTGTATTATTAAAAACAGACATTTTTCTCGAATTTTTCTCCATTTGGTTTATTTATAGGCGATAGCTATCATTCAATTGTTAGTAAATCTACGTACAAGAATTATTAGAATCTAAAATCAAATATGTTCTGAACATTATTTGCAAGTCCACTTAAGGCTAAGTTTAAATCATAATTTTTATATATTTCTGTAATATTTCACCATAAATTTCATTGTTATTAAGGCGTGTAAGGCATTTCGTTGTCACGTTTGGTTCATATTTGATAAAAAGGTAAAAACAACATTGTTTCGACGCATCTCCCCAGTCTACCAAGTTTGTTGTGGTGCGACAATACAGAGCTCAGTTCACTATTGCCAGTGATGAGATTGAAGCTACGTACTTCTAGTTATTCTCTGAATTTATTAATAAAGACATCTAAAAATATATCCTTATGGTAGTACTTAAGTTACACTCACCTTCACACAATGTTTATGAATAATAAGCAGTCAACCTCATCTTACCGCCAGGTTCCATTTGTACTCAGGATGAGCCCAGTGCTACATTATTGGCGGCACAAACCAAATAGAATTCCTTATTTAAGTTGAGAATAGCTAAAACTAGCGGATTAGTAATAACATTTTTCGTACAAGTTTGCATGTTTTTAATTTATTCACGACAATACAGATTCAGCATTTTTCTTTCGTATATCAAATATTAGAGCATCTACTTGTGCATGTATACATGTTGAAAAATTACAAGTTATTCTAATAAATTTGACCTTGTTTGTCCTTAGGCCTAGGACTGTTTGGATATGTAAAGTTCTATCAGCATCAATGTTCACTCGTTTTTTTCACAGTATTTTCTATGAAATTTTTCACTAAAACAAATAACTAATTTCACTTTATATTCTCCACATTGTTTGGTAAACTGTGAATACTGGCACGTTAACACTCCTCATACGTGTGAATGGAGTAAAGCAATAATACGTTCACAATATGTTAGAACACACACGGAATTCGAATCTCCTTAAACAGAATCTCAATAAGCTGACAACAACCTACTAACAACACCTAGATTTAAGATAGCCTTTTAAAACTATAGCTCCCATATGGTACTGAACATTTGGTTAAATGTGATCTTTTGGATATACTCATTTGGTTATAGCCTTTTAAGAAATTGATAAATCTAAATACTTAAATATCATTCAAATGCTAGTACAAACTCTGCCATTCCCCTATTGGTTTAGTTACATTTTCTAATCTGCCTTTTAGTTTATTTTAACTATTACAAGTCACTCCTTAATTTTTTTTCCTAACAAATACCCTGGGGTAATTTGAAGCATACTATTCAATCCTAAATACAGTTGTTTGCCACTCCAGTAATAGCGGAAATCTAAATTTATGTTAAGTGAGACATAAAATTTGTATTGAAACTTGTTTCGTTTGATTTTTAATTTGATGGGATTTTATTACAATAAAATGAAAGTTCAGTTGAAGATTTTAGTAATATATATATATATATATATATATATATATATATATATATATATATAAGTAGATAATAATATGGGGTTCCTGGCGCACTTTCGGAGCCAACCGAAAAGCAATGTAAAATACTGTTCAATGTACCATAAAGGAAGCTGAGAAATAACACAGCAAATCTCAATGAAAAATTAACCGAATCTACAGTCGTTCGTCTCCAAAAGCGATCGGTACATTACTATCTACTCTGTGGAATGAAAAATTAACCAAATCTACAGCTGTTTGCTTCTACTTTCTTAAGCTGTGCTTTGTAAAATGTTGTCAAATCTGCTACGAATAAAGGAAAAATCTTCGAAATCTTAATAAAATTTAATCAATTTAAAACATTTTTACTAAAAACATACTGTACTTTAATAAAAAACTTTTCTACTAAATAAACAACATGAACTCACCAAGCTCTCTTCAGTTTCTAGCATTTCAAAAACTTACAAAGAAAGACAATTTTAACGAGTTCAACGAATTACCAAAACATTTTAAAGAACAGTTGATACTTTCCTTAAATGATACAGAATTCAAAGAACTTGTAAAGTCTTTTGCAGAAAAAACGTCTAATGGAGTGTTTTACTATCGGCAAAAAACTAAAAAAGTAAGGGATTACATATTTAATATAATTACGAAAGATATTGAAAAGAAAGTAAAAAATAAACAAACAGAGAGTTTTCATCGTTTTTTTATGACATTTTTCCCATATTATACGTTCTTTCAAGATAATCAAGACTTAATTGATGAATTTCTTAAGAATTTTTGTGAGTATCAAGATTTATCAACACAATTCATTAAAGAGCATTATAGAATTTTTCTTATAGAATATAGCCACATTTTGTGTGAAACAAAAGGTATTACTGTAGATAATATTCCATGTGATTCCTATGAAGAAAGACACCAACTATGGTTATCAAAACAGTACTATGACGTGGGGAGGGACTGCAAGTTTTAGAGTTAAGACTTTACTCTACAAAGTTAATTGTTATAATTTCTTTATCTTTTATAGTCTTCTTTCCAGTAACAATCAAGTGTAATTTTTCATTTTTGTTTAATTCTTTAATCTTTTTTTCATCCAAAACAGTGAAAAATCTGTTCGGCAAGTGTACTTTACAATCTTCCAACTCGGCAATTATTGTAAACCCGAATTTATCTTTCATTTTCTCCAAATTCAAAATTTTGTATTTCTTATTTTCTTCCAATTCATTTAACTTCTTATACTCTTTAAACTTACATTCTCCAATATCATTTAACTCTTTCAAGAACTCCATTTAAATAGAAAAAATTTAAAGTCAAAAAGTGCAAAACCATTTCTCGGTCGACCTTTTCTCCTCCCTCTGTCTCTTTCTCTCTCCCTCTCTTTTTATGCCTATGACACGATCACTTCTGCCGTTTATAGGCTAGGATCTATATTCAGGCTAGAGAGAGAGAGAAGAGCGAGATACGGATAGAGAAATGGTTCCGGAATACGATCTGAATACTTCTGAACTTGGTGTTTCTCCGCTATGGCCACTCGCATTGAAACAGTTCAGAAGTAAACTTCCTAACCGACCAAACCGAATTCGCGGACATATATACTCAGCAACACAATACAACAACCCATCGAGAAGTAAAAATTTAAGAAATTAATTTAAAATATAATTTGAAAATTACAAGTAACAAAATGTACGCATATTTAAAATAGGTAAAATTATCTAACATTTTTAAAAAGAAAATGTTATAATAGTAAACGGGAACACAATTTTTATTCTTAAAAGCAAATCTGCATTACCGACATTTTAGTTCCGAAAGATTGCGCTGTGTGTATCAATGACAGTCGAGGTGTGCTACTACAGACCGACCATCACGATAATCGCTTCGCCTGCGTCATATCCGTAGTGATATCACGCCGTGAGAGGCGCAATCGTTGGTTTACAAGCACCATTTAGTTAAATAAATTTTTCTATCTAAATGGAGCGCGAAAAAATATCATGTCCGTTCTGCAAAAAAGAAATTTTAAGAAACAACTATGATCGCCATTATAATTCTAAAAGTCACGAAAAAAACAAGCAAATTTACGATAATGAACTAAATTATTTAAGACAATGGGCTAGAGAAAATAAAATTGCCGATCACGAAAACATGTTTAATATTGAGAAATTACGTGAATTAAAGAGAAATTTCAAAGTTGAAAAGAAAAATCTCGACCTATTTAATGATGAAAAACTTCATTCAATAGCTGAAAAGTTGGCTATCGGTACTAACGATAAAACCAAGTCTGAAATGATCGAAGAAATTGATAAAACTCTTAAAGTAAAATCCGAAAATATCATTGATGTAGAAGTTTTATCCTCAATACACGGTCTTTTCAAGCAATACATTTTAACAAACTTGAACGACAATTCCATGTCAATTTACAAATATCTTTCAATTATGCGGTCAGAAATTAAAAGTTTAATCGAGAAATTTCAAGAAAATGTTAAAAATATGAAGGGCTATCTCTCTTTGGAATGTGAATACGAACGAACTTTAGTGAATGGTGAACCGCAAACATGTCTAATGTATTTTACTATCAAAGCAGACGAAATCTTTGACGTAAACGACTTTATTACTAAGCAATTTAATAAATTAACACATCGAGAACAAACGAATAATCCAAATAAAGGTTCCGGATGGACATTTAAAAGTTGTAAACAACTAGTTTTGAGCCTTAACAAACACGAAATGATGAATGCAGGATCATACATCGATTTACCAAAGAATATCAAAGATAAAAAAGCTTGTATAAATATAAAAAATAGAGATGATTTTTGCTTTATTTACTCAATAAGATGTGCTATTGAAAAACTAGAAAGAGACTGTGAACGTGTAAAGCAATACGAAAAATTTGTGAATGACGAAATATTTTCAGGTTTTGAGTATCCAATGTCTCTGAAAGATATACAAATATTTGAAAAACGAAGCTACAATTCCAAGTATAAGTATCCAACAATGTCTATCAATGTCTACAGTTTTGATGAAAATATTAACATTGTTCCGTTACAAATTTCTGAAAAATATGACGCTGAAACAAACATTGATTTATTGTATGTTAAACAAGATGATAAATCTCATTATGTTTTGATAACCGATTTAAATAAGCTTGTTTCTTCGCAGTTGTCTAAACATAAAGAAAGAAAATTTTTGTGTAGAAGATGTTTAAGCCATTTTTACAAATCTGGAGATTTAACAGATCATTTAGAAAATTTGTAAAAATCATGAAGTTTGTAAGCCAATTATGCCATTTTCCAGGTCAAACAACTAAATTTACTAATTATCAAAAGAAATTTAACCATCCGTACGTAATTTATATGGACTTTGAGAGCATATTAGAAAAAATTCCGACATGCAAGAACAATCCACAAAGATCGACTACAACCAAGATTCAGAGGCACATTCCTTATGGTTTTACTCTATATTTAGTGTCGAATGTGACCAATCGCATGTACAAACCGATATGTTATCGTGCCAAAAATGAAGAAGATTTGAAAAACGTCCCGACAAAATTGTTTGAAGAACTCAATAAATTATCGAAATACATAGCGAAAAAAATATAATTCTAAGAACATGAAACCTATGAAATTGACAGAAGAAGAAGAAATTTCGTATCAAAATTCAAACGTTTGTCATATCTGTGAATGGTCTGCTTATGATGTTGGGTCAATTCAGTATGGTTTTACTCCTGATAGTTGGAAAGATAAGAGTTATAATAAAGTGAGAGATCATTGTCATTTAACCGGCAAGTTTCGAGGCGCAGCTCATGCATGTTGCAATCTAAATTTGAAATTTCCTCAGAATATTCCCGTTTTCTGCCACAATATGTCAAATTACGATACTCATTTGTACATAAAAGAATTGGCTAAACAATATGGAAATGTTGATTTGATTGCAAACACCGATGAAAAAATATATAAATTATTCTGTAAATTCTGGATATGGCTATGAATTCGAAGGTTATAAGCCAAGAAAATTCATCAAGTTTTCGTTTGTAGACACGTTCAGATTCATGGCCTCGTCTATAGAAAAGTTAGCTAAAAATCTAAAGAGAGAAGACTTCAAACATACAAATCATTTTATACAAGATGGAAGAATATTGAATGAGATAATAGAAAGACAGCCAAATGACGACGACGAGATTTTTAAAATTCTATCTGGAAAAGGAATATTTCCCTATGAATTTATCGACAGTATTGAAAAACTTGATTACACAGAAGAATTGAGAATTCAAGATTTCTATTCACTTTTGACAGATGAGAGCATATCTGAGAAAGATTTTCAACACTACTTAAATGTTTGGAACAAAATTAAAAGAGAAAAATCTAGGAAATTACTCTGATCTCTATAACATTCAAGATGTTCTATTGCTCGCTGATATCTTTGAAAATTTTAGGAATATTTGTTTGAATTGCTATAAGCTTGATCCAGCACACTATCTAACAGCTCCCAGTCTTGCATGGGACGCAATGTTAAAATTAACGAAAATTGAGCTTCAGCTAATTAACGATTATAATATGTATTTGATGATTGAAAAAGGCATTCGCGGGGGCATTTCTCAGTGTATTAAACGATATGTGAAAGCAAATAACAAATATTTAAAAGATTTTGATAAGACAAAGCCCGAAAAACTATTTACTCTATCTCGATGCTAATAACCTTTATGGGTATGGCCTAATGCAAAAACTGCCGTTTAGTGATATCAAGTGGATGGATCCAAAAACTTACACAACTGCAGAATGGAAAGAAACAATTTTGGAACTCACTGGCGACGAAGATTATGGCTATATTCTCGAAGTCGATCTTGGATATCCAACAAATTTACACGAACATCACAAGGATTTACCTCTTGCTCCAGAACATTTTAAAAACAAACTTTGCACAACTCTACTGGATAAAACTGAATACGTTGTTCATTCGAGAAATTTGAAGTTCTATTTGGAACAAGGTATGATTTTGAAACATGTGAATAGAGTTATTGCATTCGATCAGAAGCCTTTTATGAAAGAATACATTGATTTTAACACAAACATGAGAACCAAAGCTACAAGCGACTTTGAAAAGGACTTTTATAAGCTGATGAACAACTCAGTTTTTTGGAAAATCTATGGAAAATGTGAGAAACAGATGTGATATTAAGCTTGGAAATGAAGAATTTTCAATGAAACAAGCTAAGAAAACAAATTTCAAATGCTTTAACATCTTTGACGACAACTGTATAGCGAGTCACATGTACAAACAAAAGGTTAAATTTAACAAACCGATTTACATAGGATTTTCAGTTCTCGACCTCTCAAAATTGCTAATGTACGAGTTTTATTACAACAAATTAAAGAAGTTTGATCCAGATTTGAATCTGTGTTACATGGATACAGACAGTTATTTCCTAGAATTGAAACGAGATCCTTTTAAAATTATTAAAGAAAATATAGATGACTTTGATACAAGCGATTTTCCAAAAGATCACGACTGTTTCACTACTAAAAATAAGAAGGTAATAGGGAAATTCAAAGATGAGTTAAATAGCGAAGTTTTAGAAGAATTTTGTGGTTTAAGGTCTAAGATGTACTCGTACAAATATCTAGACAAAAATCCAGTAAGATGCAAAGGGATTAAGAGAAGCGTTGTAAATAAAACAATAAATATCGAAAACTTGAAGAAATGTTTGTTCGAAGATAAAGAAGAATTTAGGGAGATGACAGTCATCAAAAGTTATAAACATGAGTTGTACACTGTTACCATAAACAAGCTGGCACTGAACGCTAAAGATGATAAGAGAATTGTCCTAGAAAATAAGATCGATACAGTACCGTATGGCTATAAAAATGAAGCAAAATCTGATATATTAGACGAATTAAATAAACTTGGAAACTTTGATATGTAAATGGAAGATGATTTAATTCACTGTCACAAGTGTAAAAAGAAAACGAAAAATATAGATTCAAAAATCGTTCAAACTCAAAATGGATTGTATAGAATTGCTGCAAAATGTTCAAAATGTAAGACAAACAAGAGTAAGTTTATAAAGAATCCAAATCCAAAAACCTGTTAAGCAAGAATTGAAGACTAAAGATGAGATAGAGATTGAAGCTCGAGAAATTCATGCACCAGTACGAAAAAAGTTTAAAAAGAGAAAAATTGTAACATTAGGAATTGACGATTTATGGGCAGCAGATTTAGTTATAATGTCTAACTATTCAGATCAAAATGATGGATTTAAGTATATGTTAAATGTTATTGATACTTTCTCAAAATATGCTTGGTCAAGAGCTATCAAAAGAAAAAACGGCAAGGATATTTCAAAAGCTTTCGAAGATATAGTAAAAGATGCCATAAGGATCAATCACAAACCTCCTAACCTACTTCATACAGATAAGGGTTTAGAGTTTAAAAATAAAGAATTTAACGATGTTTTGAGGAAATACAACATTAAGATTTATCATACTGAAAACGAAGAGAAATCAAGTATTGTAGAGAGATATAACAGAACTCAAAATGAAAGAATGAAGGTTCTTTTTGAGATTAATAAAAACTTTAAATGGATCGATATTCTTCAAGAAATCGTAAAGAAATATAACGATACTGTTCATAGCACAATCAAAATGAAGCCTAAAGACGTAGATAATGATGCAGAAAAAGAGTTATTAGAGTCGGTTTTTAAGTATGTTCCACCAGAAATTCACACGAAAACTAAATTTAAAGTCAATGATCATGTAAGAATTGTTAGTAAAAAACAAACATTTTCGAGCAAATATAAGAACAATTGGTCAAGAGAAATCTTTGTAATTTATCAAATTAATAACACAGATCCTGTAACTTATAGTATAAAAGATTTAAATAATGAAGAAATAACCGGAAAGTTTTATGAATATGAATTGAAGAAGTCAAAACTGTAATATAAATTTTCTATATATAAATGGCGCATCAAAAGAAATGTACAAAGTGCAAAGAATTTAAAGATTTAAATGAATTTTTTAAAGATAAAAATAGGAAAGATGGAATGCATTATAATTGCAAAGATTGTGAAAGGGAATATCATAAAGAATTATATGATAAAATAGAAAAATTAACTTTGGAAGATAAAGAATGTCTTAAATGTAAAGAAACTAAAAAAATTTCAGAGTTTAATAGTGATCACTATAGTAGAGATAAGAAAGACTCATATTGTAAAGATTGTGTAAAGAAGAATCACCATAGATTATATTATGAAGATACTCAATGTGAATGTGGAAGAACTATAAAATGGTTAAATAATTATCAAAAACATTTACAAACAAAATATCATAATTCAAGAGTTTAACATTTTCATCGTGTAATAATTTTTTCTATATAAATGGAGTCTCAAAAGAAATGTACAAAGTGTCAAGAAGAGAATAGAAAAGACTGTTATTGTAAGGAATTATACGTTAAAATGGACAAATTAACTTTAGAAGAAAAAAAATTGTTACTTTTGTAAAGAAATTAAAAATATTTCTGAATTTAATAACTGGTAGTATAGTAAAGATAGAAAAGATGCTTTTTGCAAAGATTGTGCTAAAAAAATTTTCAGCGAAAGTTATAAAAACGAAATGCCTTGTGAATATGAAAAAAAAATTCTACGATGGTTACCTAGTTATGCTAAACATTTACAAACAAAATATAATAAATCGAGAGTTTTTAGTAAAATTTAGAAACATTTTCATCGTGTAATTTAGATATTCTATAAATCAGTCGAGATTCTGCCATATTTGTAGTAAAATGATTTCCGTTGTATAAAATATTCAAAGATTCTTTCATTTGGTTATACAGATTGATAGAATTTGGTTCGTCATCAATGAACAAAATCTCTAATTCAGGATAATTTATTTTTAGATGTTTTAATCGGTTTGGTATTTCTCGTTTCTGAGCTCTGATAACGTAATAAGGCCATTCCCACATGTGATTCTTCTTAATTAACACAAAAACATGGTGTTTTTTCTTATCAAAATCTTTACATACCATATCTCTCTTCATTAATTCCATTCGCAATTCTTGATTCTCTATTTTCAATGATTTCATTTCATCTTTAATTTGCAAGTGTTTAACTTCGTCCTCTAAATATTTAATCTTGTTTTCAAGTTTGTACTCACCAAATTTTCTAATGGAGGGTAAAACCTCTTTTGTAACCCACTTTTGAAAGGTTTTTGCTTCTAATTTATTAGATCTTAGTATTAAAGAATAAAATCCAGATTCATTAATGAAAATAGTGTCAGGATGAAGATTTTGAAAGGGTCTATGGCATAGACTCTTGTAATTTATATATTTAAAGGCTATTTTCTCGTCATTATCAATATTATTTATGATAGCTTGTCTAGTATTTTCATATTGTAAAATTTCTGCAACATCTTTAGCCTTAAACCAAAATTCATTATTTTCGTCAACAATCGTGCAAATGTCTTTATTATTGAATGTAAGTTGATTGTTGAGTAGGTCTACAACTGACTCCATTTAGATAGAAAAGAAATTTAACTAGTAATTTTTATTTCAGTATAAAGTCCAGATTCATTGATAAAAACAGGGTCAGGATGAAGATTGTTAAGGGGTCTATGGGATAGACTCCTGTAATTTATACATTCAAAAGTAGTTTTCTTGAAAATTTGAAGGTAAGCTATTCAATAGCTCCCCTTGATTCATCATTCTTTCGACAATCTTAAATAAATTGTTGTTTTACTCTCATTATTTAATAAATTTCCCTCAGAGTCTTGAATAGTCAGAACGATTTTTTGAATTCTTTTAATATTTTTTCTAATTGGAATATAATCGATTTCATTCGGTTTTTCACTGATTTTTGATCCATAAGCAACATTTGGGAAAAAAGTGTACAAAATTTCAGATTCTTTGTGTAAATGTTCGGTATGATTTTCAAAACTAGGTTCAACGAGATTGCAGTGCACTTCAATTACATCGAACGGTCTAAATTTTGGCGTTTTATTTCCTAAATATACCTGATTTGGCTCAATAGTTTCTTGAACAAACCCTAACAAATCTACAATAATTGCTGAAAACATTATTCTTACTGGTGATTTTATTTGAATTTTATTAGAGAGATAATTTTTTTGCATTTCAAACTTGTTTTCGTCAAAGTTTAAAGATTTATCTGATTGTTTGAATGTTTTCAGATAATTTTTAAGGGAATTTTTAATTTGATCGAAAGTATAATATCCTTTGTTTAAACCATAATATTTTGTTATGTTCTTCTCACTAAATCCTATACAATAAGGAGAACTTTCACTAATATTTATTACAAAATTGTCAGAATAAAAACCGCTTAAACCGATAAAATAATTTGATTCTTCCTCTAAGTGTATAGGATGTTCCAAGTTTAAAAATAATTGAGAGCTTTCTGAAGTCAACTTGAACAGCTTCATTTTCGCAAGCGTTGCTTCAAGATGAAAATCTTCTATTTAAATGGAGAAATTTTTAAAGCAAAAAGATCAGATAAAACTTCAAACGTATGAAGAAAACAAGAGAGATCAACCGATCAGACTGTTAATTGTTGGTTCAAGTGGATGTGGAAAAACAACTTTATTATTGAATTTTATCTACAATAGGTTGATTCCTTATTCCAATTTGTATGTTTTTAGTAAATCTTTAGAACAGGACGCTTATAAAAAATTACAAGAAAGATTTGAAAACATTGAGAAGAACTTAAGTAAGAAAATATCATATTTTTATAATGCTTCTGAGGACATAGTTCCGTTAAGCGAATGTAAACCCAATTCGTTAATCGTTTTTGATGATTGTATTTTAGAAAATCAAGACGTTATTAAGGAATATTTCGTAATGTCCCGTCACAAAAACATATCTTGTATCTATCTTTCCCAATGCTTTTCAAAGGTTGATAAACAAGTTATAAGAAATAACCTGAATATGTTGTGTATTTTTAAGCAAGATGATCACTATTCGAGAAAGATTTATAACAACTATGTGGGATCTGATATGAGTTTTAACCACTTTATTGAGTTATGTGATAAAATTTGGAAGGAAGACTACGGATTTTTAACTATTAATCTAACTTTGAAGCCTAAAAATGGAAAATATTTGAATAAATTTTCTAACATAAATGCTGCTCAGTGGTCTGACAAATCTACTTGATAAAATATTTGTTACAATTATTTTTACATTATCTTTACTTTTTATTTACATTATGAAAATAACAGAAAAACGGTAAATCTGTTCACGTTCCACGTTCACGTTCATGTTTCACGTTCGTGTTTACGTTTCACGTTCATGTTTTACGTTCGTGTTTCACGTTCATGTTTCATGTTTCACGTTCATGTTTCACGTTCGTGTTTACGGTTCACGTTCCACGTTCATGTTTCACGTTCGTGTTTACGTTTCACGTTCATGTTTTACGTTCGTGTTTCACGTTCGTGTTTCACGTTCGTGTTTCACGTTCATGTTTTACGTTCCACGTTCACGTTTTCACGTTCCACGTTCACGTTTTTACGTTCCACGTTCACGTTTCAAAATTTTTCTAATTAAATGGTGAACGTAACTTCTGAAGAAGCGAAAAAACTTGATCAAATCGAAAAGAAATTAATCAAAGAATTTAAAGAACAGATTCGAATTGATGAAAAAGAACAAGAATTTATTCAAAAAATTAATCAACCTGTAACATCTGCAATAAAAAATGTTGAGGGCAAAATTGAAAATGTTTTAAGCGATAATCAAAATTTGATGAATTTGGTTCCAGTTGTACGACAATTTGCTGATATTTCGATACCAGAATCTGAGTTTGAATTGCCAAAATTACCATCTTCAACACCATTTAGACCTCGAATCATTGAAGACTCTACCATAGTTGAACCAATAAGTCCTGGAACAACGGATATAATAATTGGTGAAATTGGTAAAAAATTTCTTCCTAGAGCAAAGGATGATAAATTTGGTTTGTATTGGGACAGAAAAAAGAAAAGTTTTATGATTGGAAATTTGCCCGTGAATTTTGAGCATAATGATATCATTATTAATGAAAAAACATATGAAGGAACTCAAGGTTTATGGAGATTATTAACAGGCACTGATGTTCCAAAAGACGGTTTATATTCTGAAGAAGACTTGAAAAAGTATACTGAAATTTTATGGAAATCTGATTCAATTTACAAAAATAATGATCCATCAACTAAGAAACCAAAGTCAAGTAAAGGTAAAAAATATCTCAATTTGATTAAACCAATTTGGGAAAAAAGAATCGAAGGATCAGGTGTGAGAAAATACAGTGATAATAAGATTGAATACAGATATATCGACGATTTGACAAAACTCGATGGAATTATTAATTATATTTATGCTCAAGAGAAGGCTGGAAACAACAATTTTTTGAACGAAAAGAAAGCGATTAAAGATTTTATTTCGAACAAACTTGATGAAATGATTGAAAAACCTGATGGAATTAAATATTTAAAACGAGTTTTGCCGGCAATAAGTTCATCTATGATTGAGGGTAGTGGACTTTTGAATGATTTTATCAACAATTTACCTTTTGAATTACACGTACCAACTTATCAGTATCTGGGGCCTGGCACAAAACTCGAAAAAAGACTAAAAAGAGGAGATCCTGGTATAAATAAATTAGATCAAGCTGCTATGGAACACATTATTTTTTATGCAAAACATAGAGACACAAATTCCAGACATATAGCAGATAAAGTTTTGCAAGATAAAGCAATGGATAGATTTTTATCAAAAGATGCTAGTTTAGGTGAAAGATTTGTTGCGCTTCCAACAGCTGGAGCAATGTTTTTGAAGAGAAAACTAGGAATGGGAATCGAAGAGAACTTGAAATTTTAACTATATAAATGGAGGTGAACGTAAACTTCAGCAAAAATCAGAAAGAAAAAATAAAATCCGCTTTTAAGAAGAAAATATCCGTTAGTATTCAATTTAAAATAGATCAACTAAAAAATGGCGAAGATAAGATATTTTTAACAAATAGACAATACAATAAACTCGAAAAACATAAGAAAAACAATAAAGGAACCAGAATAGAATTTTCTTATAATCAGTTGAAAGAACTTAAAAATGGTGGACTTTTGAAAGATTTATTAGATTTTGGAGAAAATATTCCAGTTGTTAAAAAGGTTGTTCCTTATGTTCGTAAAGCTGCTCCAATCGTTAAAAAAGATGTGATTCCTATTGTTCGAAACATTTTAAATTGGTTAGATAAAGAGTTGGAAGATGTTACAGGATCTGGATTAGATGAGAAAACTTTGAATTACGTGAAATCAAACATTGAAAAAAAAAATTTAAACCTTTAACATTCGGGGAATTGGAAGAAATCTGCAAAAATATTAAACATTTTAGAGGAATCTTCATGAGAGATACATTACCTGAAAAAGTTAAGAAATTTGAATGTGGAATTGTGAATTTAGACTCGATTATGGGAAGTGGAACGCATTGGATTTGTTATTATAAAAATGATAAGAATGCATGTTATTTTGATTCGTATGGAAGAATTGAGGACAAACCACCTATAGAATTGATTAAATATTTGAAAAAATCAAGCGTCTACTACAATGATTCTCAGATTCAAGACTATAAAGATCCCCCAATTTGTGGTCATTTATGTGTTTTTGTTTTGAATGAACTGAGTACTGGTAAAGATTTTAAAGAAGTTGTTAACAAATTATTACTTAATAAATATGGATTCACAAAATATTTTTGACGTATTTGGAACACAAATTATTCAAAATGTAGATAATAGTTTGAATTTTGATAGTTTGAGAAATGAGTTTGATAACAAGTTAGAAAATTTATTACAAAACCTTCCAGATTCAGATATGTTTGCTGTCGAGATTGAAGATTTTAAAGCAGAATATGATAACAAACTTGCAAATTTCATGAGTTCAAATGAAGTTGCTGATAAAATAAAAACATTGGAAAAAGAAGTTGATGATGGTGTAAAAAAATTATTTACCAATTTAATGTCTCATATCGAAAAAGCTGATAAAATTACTGAAGCGATCAAAGTTGAAAAGAATTATGTTAGTTTGGCTAATAAAAAAAGAATTGTCGGTGTTCGACCTGGTATTGACAAACATGATGTTGTTGTTAAAGAACAAATTTTAAAACCTCTAAAATTATCAGAAAACATCGATATTGTTGATTTACATGATCCGAATGTTAAAAATGCCTTAGATTTTAAAGGAAAAAGAATTAGCGGTGTTAGTAAAGGAATTAATCCATTTGATGTTGTTGTAATGATTCAATTAGAAGATCCTATTAAAATGTTTAATGAACTAAAACAAAATTATGAGAATCATAAACAGCATGTTAAAGATTTTACAACAGAAGTCTATGAAAAACTTGATGAAAGAAGTAAAAGATCAGTAGACGATGTTGGTGAATTACTTGATAAAGTAAATAAACTAGAAGAAAACTTTAATACATATAAAAATGATGTTAATGTATTAGTTGGTGAAGTAATTAACAAAATTCTGGAAGATTTTGATACACATTTCAATGAGAAAGTAAACTTTTTTGAAAATTTTGGTACACGTTTCAATGAGAAAGTAACACATAATAATGAATTACTTAAAAGAATAGATGATCGATACTCTTTATATCTCGATAAAGTAAATAAACTAGAAGAAAACTTTAATAAATTTAAAGAAGATGTTAATAAAACTTTTGAAAATATTGATAACAGATTTAATGGATTAGGCGGCTATGATGACTAATTTTCCTTATATAAATTGCGCTCATATATTGTGTGAGATGTAAAGAAAAAACTGCAACAAATGATATAAAATACTATGCAAACATCAATGGAGTTAAGAGAATTTCTGGAAAATGTGCTGAATGTAACGCAAAAAAGAGCCAATTTATAAAAACTTGATTTTGAAATTTTTTCTTAATAAATAGAGATGGCGGGACATTACAGTGCTTTCGATCTTTTTATAATGCAACACGAAAGAGATTTGAAAAAAGAACATTGGGATGACATTTCTCAAAAATATGAATTATCCGAAGATATGATGAGATTATACGTAAACAAATTGAATTGGTATAACATTGCTAAATATCAAACTTTATCATCAGAGTTCATTCAAGAAAATATACATTATCAATTAAAAGATCATATGTCTGTTCTTTGTCTCTATCAACACTTGAGTATAAAGTTTTTGGATGAAAATAAAGATACAGTTGATTGGAACAATATTATAGATAGCGGTTACTATCCTGTGCAGATTTTATTGAAATATGTGACCGAGATCGCAAAATTTAAGGAAGAGAATCCTGAATATGACGAAGTAGATCATTAAAAATGACTCTAATCTTTTTAATTATTTAACTAAAATTTATATCTTTTCTTATAAAAACGTACATTAGATCGATGAAAAAATGATACACGATGTTTTAAAATTTCTAAATTTTCTCTTATTAAATGGCGGACTACAGAAAATATGCTAGTGATATTGAAAGGGCGGAGTTTAAAAATTTCTATCCAATTAGTAAACAACATTTGAATGAACCGAATAAAAGAACTGAGTTTAATATTGATTTTGGAGATAACTTTTGCTCGTCTAACTTCCAGTTTTATATTTCTGGAACTTTAACAAAACAAGATGGTCAAGCATATCTTGGAACTGATAATGTTAGATTAATCGATAATTTTTATACCGTTTTTATTTTCTAAGATTGAAGTAAGAAAACACAATAAATTGATAGAAGAAGTCGAAAACTGTGGCCAATTAAGCACAATTAAAGGAACTATTTCGTATTCAAAAAGTGATGTTATTTCTCAAACTTCTAATGGCTTTGAATCAGATTTTAAATTTGGTGTTTTTGAAGCAGCTGGAAATTTATCTCATTTTGGATTAGGATTTTTTGAAAATGTTACTATTCCGATCTATAAAGGAGGATTTTATCTAAGTTTTATAAGAGCAGAAGACGATGATGTGATTCTGAAGACTGCAACTGGAAATGTTATGCCTGTTGATGGAAAAATAACAATTACAGATTTTTTTATTAGAGTTCCAATGATTGATTATAAAATCACGAGTAAAATAAGGTTGATTGATGAAATTACAAAAAGTCAAAACATTATGTTTAATTTTCTAGATTGGCAATGTATTGGACAAAAAGGTATTTCCGGAACAACTTATTCGTTCGATATCACAAATATTTATAGAAATATCTTCAATCCCAAGTTCGTTATCATAGGTTTTCAAACAGATAGACAGAATAATCAAGAAAAAAATCCTTCAAAGTTTGATAGTTTGGATGTAAAAAATATCAGAGTAAAATTGAACGGTTCTTATTATCCAGATGAATTACAAAATTTAAACATTTCCGGAGGTCTTTTCAGAATCATGTATCAGATGTATCAAGATTTTAAGAAAGTTTACTGTAATAATAAGGAAATGTATTACAATCCTAAAGAATTTTTAGCGAATAGACCTATTTATGTCATTGATACAACAAAGAGTTTGACAAATATTTCTGGTTCAAAGAACGATATAATTATCAATATGGATTTTCAAAAAGCTGTTACAAACGCGATTTGTTATGTTGTTGTTGTTGTCTCTGAGAAATTTTTAGCCTATGATGTGATTAAGAACGATATTAGAGAAATTCAGTAGTTAATGATGTTCATATTATTCTCTTTCATTCCTTCTAATATTTCAAAAATATACTCTTTCGCCACTGAAAAATCCCGATTTCTCCCGTAATAATCTTTATAATCGTACACATAATATCCTAAATAGTTGTACAATAGAATGAAATTATTTCTATTTATCTCTGTTGTAGAAATGTAAACACAAACATTTGCGCTGAAAAATTTATATCTCGGCAGACTTAGTTCCATAATCTCCATTTATAAAAAAATCTTTTTGTTTAAATGGAAGAGTATAATGCCAACTGTTACAAGTGTTATAATAGAGGAGAAATTATTGATAAAAAATATTTAGTTTGTAGAGATTGTAATTTAATTTTGTATGAAAGACCTAAACCTAAGAAATTTCGAAATAAGCTAACACATTTGAATAATCTGCTTATGAAATTACAATACGGAGGTGAGAAGCAAACAAAATTTGTTACAGAATTTAGAAAACAGAATAAAAATTTTTACTTATCTCTTGGAACCATTGACAAAATTATTTTCCTTTTCAAAGAATACATTAGGTTTGTAGGTATCGATACACACGTTTATTATGAAAAGATATTACCTGTATTTTTTCATTATCTGGATGTTGAATTTGTCTACGATTTTAAGCCAGAAATCCTCGATGATTTTATAGTACATTTGGAGAAAGTAAATGAAGAACCTCGTCAAACAATGAAGATGTTGGCAATTCCCTCGACTTCTCGAGTGATTGTTAGCAAATTTCATTTTTTCCGTCTTTAATTTTTTTCTATTTAAATGGAGTTCTTGAAAGAGTTAAATGATATTGGAGAATGTAAGTTTAAAGAGTATAAGAAGTTAAATGAATTGGAAGAAAATAAGAAATACAAAATTTTGAATTTGGAGAAAATGAAAGATAAATTCGGGTTTACAATAATTGCCGAGTTGGAAGATTGTAAAGTACACTTGCCGAACAGATTTTTGACTGTTTTGGATGAAAAAAAGATTAAAGAATTAAACAAAAATGAAAAATTACACTTGATTGTTACTGGAAAGAAGACTATAAAAGATAAAGAAATTATAACAATTAACTTTGTAGAATAAAGTCTTAACTCTAAAACTTGCAGTCCCTCCCCACGTCATAGTACTGTTTTGATAACCATAGTTGGTGTCTTTCTTCATAGGAATCACATGGAATATTATCTACAGTAATACCTTTTGTTTCACACAAAATGTGGCTATATTCTATAAGAAAAATTCTATAATGCTCTTTAATGAATTGTGTTGATAAATCTTGATACTCACAAAAATTCCTAAGAAATTCATCAATTAAGTCTTGATTATCTTGAAAGAACGTATAATATGGAAAAATGTCATAAAAAAACGATGAAAACTCTCTGTTTGTTTATTTTTTACTTTCTTTTCAATATCTTTCGTAATTATATTAAATATGTAATCCCTTACTTTTTTAGTTTTTTGCCGATAGTAAAACACTCCATTAGACGTTTTTTCTGCAAAAGACTTTACAAGTTCTTTGAATTCTGTATCATTTAAGGAAAGTATCAACTGTTCTTTAAAATGTTTTGGTAATTCGTTGAACTCGTTAAAATTGTCTTTCTTTGTAAGTTTTTGAAATGCTAGAAACTGAAGAGAGCTTGGTGAGTTCATGTTGTTTATTTAGTAGAAAAGTTTTTTATTAAAGTACAGTATGTTTTTAGTAAAAATGTTTTAAATTGATTAAATTTTATTAAGATTTCGAAGATTTTTCCTTTATTCGTAGCAGATTTGACAACATTTTACAAAGCACAGCTTAAGAAAGTAGAAGCAAACAGCTGTAGATTTGGTTAATTTTTCATTCCACAGAGTAGATAGTAATGTACCGATCGCTTTTGGAGACGAACGACTGTAGATTCGGTTAATTTTTCATTGAGATTTGCTGTGTTATTTCTCAGCTTCCTTTATGGTACATTGAACAGTATTTTACATTGCTTTTCGGTTGGCTCCGAAAGTGCGCCAGGAACCCCATATTATTATTATATATATATATATATTTCTTAGCATTTGTTTTCAAATTATAAAACAGAAAAGATGGCATATCTTTGTTCCATAGCGATAGTACATTTGTATTTGTTTCCATATATACAATAATTTCTTTTTTTAAACCAAATTTGGTTTATTTAAATATCAAAGCGAAACGTTCTAGTGAAGAATCAAAATGGATGAGAGGGTTGGAATCTGGTTCTGTGTGCTTCTATTTTTGCTTGTATTCCTTGTGGGGTCCTTCTTATACATCCAGGAAATTAATATGAAGAAGGAGTAAATATCTCCTAAAATTTAATATCTTATTCAATCTGCATAATTCATGTGAATATTATCTGTAAATATTTATCTCTCGTTAAAGGTTTTTATAATAATGTATGCCGTAAATATTAAACCAACTATTGTGTTTATTTCTGTACCAATTTTAAAATTTTTTAGATAGGAGTTGTAAGGTAGTGGTCACATCTTACCATGCAAAGTGTGATTGGTGGTTCATATATTTAAATATAGGGCTATTGTGAGAGGATTAAATTAGTAGGTTCCAATGAGTATAAAATATTAAATGTATAACAAAATACAATTTTAATTTCAAATAACAACAGAGCAGAACAGAGATTTAATATCTTAAAATGCCAATACTAAACATAAATAAATGAATATAATTTGAAATTGGATTCTATAGTACAAGTTATGTTTCATTGTTTTAATCACAAATTTCGTAGCTAATAATAACACCTAAACAATTTTCTTATGCTTTGTTTTCATGCACGCAAGAAGATCAGAAAAATATTATTTTAAAATATATTTATAAATTGTAATATATATTACGTATTAAATGGCATAATTTGACAAATTATAAACATTACATAAAATTTATAAATAGGCGTATGTATTACAAATGCAAACTATTAATATAATATCCCTACAAATGATAGTTTAGTTAATCACCTTAGGTACAGGTACCTTGGAAAATTAAATTAAACATATTATAACTGTTAATAAAACCCTGATATTATGGAATATTACACTGAAAAAACTAAATGCAAAATGTCTAAGCACTTTATTTTCACTTGGCACTAACACATGACACTATTTCGCCTAAAGTAATTTTATCCCGCACTCGAACACTCTCACTCGCACTCCCTATTGTTTCCTGCAACCGTTAAAATTTCAGATGACTGCCGATCTTCACCTTGTTCTCCAAGATCTTTCAATGTAGCCCCGTCAGCTCGCTTGCCATATATTTCAATAATAATTGGTGGGTACAAATATTTTTATACCAGCATTGTTATTTGTTCTAGAACTCTCTTTACTAATTTTACCTTAGGTTTAACTGTTCGTTATGCTCTTATTGTAATCAATTCCTTTTTTACTATATTTTTAAATTTATATTATTACTATCACAAAGCTCTTAAATATTTATAAACTTATTTGACAAGTCATGTGTTTTTCAAAATACGCATTATAAGTGTTATGTCATGCCATATGTATATATTCCACATTTAAAAACATCTCTGTGCCAGGAGTACTATTTCAGTCATTATTTTTATTAATCAGGATATAACTGCAAATTTTAAGGGTGCCAAGGAATGTGTCACCCGACATGAGATTAAAATGTTTAAATTCATATATCGAGTCCGATTCACTCTACAATTAGGAAGTACGATAGTTGCTTCGGTGCTGAAAGATATCCAAGTCATTGTGCCGTTATGGACACAGGAGAAAAAGAGCGAGCGTAACGAGCAAGAGTTGGTCTTCCATATTTTTATCTTTATCACAATAAGATCTTATAATATTAAGGGACGAGATATCAAGCTAGCACACGTCTCAGTCCATGCTCTACACAGTCTAAAACTACACAGTTTTCGATTCGTCATATATTAAGAAACCCAACACAAGTTTACAACTTCGTCACGATGCTTAATATTATTCTTGACCTGTTTCTCATGACCTATTCGTCATGCAGTTATTCCTTTAAAAAATTCTCATAAGTGTAGTAGGCTACATAAAAACATTTCGGACCACAAGACCAATTATTTGGACTCGGAAGATCACGAAATTTTATTGTGTGAAAATTAGACAGAAATGAAGTTTTAACATTTTTCTCTAAATATGAATATACAGTCAAAAGTAGCGACTATGACGCCTTGACGCCACGTGAGAGCATTTTACAAGAATTTGAACTTGCCATACATTATAATAAACCTAGGTAATATTTAACTTTAAACAGAAAGATTCTTTAACTAAATAATATTAGGAGAAAATTATCAAAGAGCATCTAGCTTTCTATGTGTAACTTTAATTCGACGCGTGCGCAGATTTAAAATGAGTAAAATATTTGTATCAATCCTTATAGTAATTTATAATTCATAAATGAATATGCAAAGGTAGACAAGGATATTTAAAAGATATTTTAAATAAGAATAAATAACAATATTTAACTATACTTTAAAATTCGGTTGTGTCAGTCAGACATTTGATAGTGTGTAAAAGCCGCTAACATGAAATGCTCGTAAAGCTATTCCATAAAATAAATAATTTATTTTTGCGTTTGTAATTTCAAAGTTTGCGCGTTACATCGTAATGTGATACGTAAAGTAAAGTTTCTACCGAGATGACCAGATATTATTTTGGCAGTCAAAGATACCTTCCGGCTCCACAAAATTCTCCTCTTTACAGTTTTTACTTTTTACCAGTACTGCTTCTACTGCTTTATTATAAAAACTCTGTTAGTATTACATACTTGTGCTTGTGTTCTGGCAGCTATTTATAAACACTAATACCTAATTAAAGATTTATTCTAAAGGCTGGTCCTGAAAAAACGGAAATTTTATTAAATTTCCGCTTTTTCAGGACTATAATATTTTATAGTACCAAATCAAATACGAAAACTGATGTTACATGATGTAATATACTGATAATGGAATGTATTTACAGAATTCAATGATAAAGTAATTTATCATAGAATAAAAAACGGGCCGCATTTGTTTTTAATCTCAAACTTTCTTTGGTGCAGATGATGTTAAAAATTAGCGACAGTAAACATTATATACAACTTATCATTTACAGTTTAACTTTTATAGCGCTTATATAAATTGTTTTTGAATCTATCATTTTTGGCTTATGTTATTTAAATGATGCTAAAAAGTTTGCTTATTTTTTATTACTGACTTTAATATTTTGTGAAACTTATACAAACAAATAGAATAAATTAAACTATTTAGTGTATAGTACATTATAAGTTCCTTGTAACTTTTTTTATCTTTCTCTCACCTTAGCAGTATGTATTTCTGTATTATATTTGATAAGTCTATGTTGATTTGACTGATCCCAGACGTCAGTAGGGTTAGAGAATAATCACAACATCTTTAACCTTTTATATACGCAATGAATATAACACTACCTATGGGTAGGAGTTTGCACGCGCGTTTTCAGTAAATAACCGGAAGGTCATAAACACATATCTTCTAATTGAAATGTTACTCATCAGATAAATAAAGGCCAATGTAAGATATTTGAGTTGAAGTTTTCATTAGTAATATGATGTTTTTTTAAAACCTCAAAATATTTTAGTTGCATTTGAACGATAATGGCGCTTCAAGTATTTTACAATTGTTGCCATATTATTAAAATATATGATTCTAACTGCGCTTGCTTTTTTATGGCAATTTACTAATGAGGCTATAAAAAAGCTATGGAGCAAAAAGGCCATGTGGCTTTTAACAGACTTCCATTCTATCTTTTGCAGTGAGTAAATGTAAACATTTGTATGAATATATCTTCACGATTACGGCCACAATTCTTAACGCATCTTTGCGATTCTTATTCTAAAACTTCTACAAGTGAATGGAAAGGTTACGTTCGTTGTACGCAAACCGGACCAAGGGAGGTGATTTTTTAGGGTCAAAACATATTCTACAGAACTAACTGAGCTGTAGACGAAGTTTTTCAAGAAGCCTCATTTCTATATATATATATATATATATATATATATATATATATATATATATATATATATATATATATATTCAGTTAGTTAATGATGCACGTCAAAATGGAATTTGGTTAAAAGTTCCCTAGCTTAAGCGCTATCACCGATGTAACTGTTTATTGTGTTCCTGATCATGAATTGGTGTTTGGGAACGAGAGAGCTTGAGCTTGACTGATGTTGGCTCGATGTCTAACACTATGAGGTTTCAACGGTTCTGTGAAATTCTTAGGTGTGACTCCTCTATAGCTGTCTTTAAGTGGAGTCACTACAATAAACATGAGAGAAGGTGGAGACTACATCTTGGTCTGAGGATGAGGAAGCTGGTGCTACAGCCACCTTCCCCGTTGGTGATAGAATCTTATCCTCTAAGGTCGGGGATCTGAGTGCGCGCAATGGTCATCTGCAGAAGCATCTTCACAGAGTTGTCTTTTTCCGGGAGCATCTGCCCTGTAGGCAGTGTGACGAGCAGGAAGGAAATACTGAACATCTTCTCTTTCACTGTAAATCGGTTTCTTTAAAAATTATGTCTCCTTATTGTTATACAAAGCTATATTATATATAATTACCAATTTAAAAATATAAATAGTGTAACTAACCGCCAATCGTTATATTTAGAACAAATGAGTATTATTTTATCTGCCATTTAGAATTAACAGTTATAGAGATAAATAGCACCAATTACAAAACCGGAAAGACATAATATATATTCAAATATTTTGTAAAAGACCTTATTAATTAACTTAACATAAATGCAAACTTTAATGTTGTACTCTCTAACAGTCTAACTCTCTATTTTATCTGTCATTTAAAATCAACAGTTATAGAAATAAATGGCGCCAATTACAAAACCGGAAAGGCATAATATATATTCAAATATTTTGTAAAAGACCTTATTAATTAACTTAACATAAATGCAAACTTTAATGTTGTACTCTCTAACAGGTTTTAAAGTATTACTTGAAAAACATATGAAGGGTTAAACAACCAACAAAAGGAGATAGGACATATTATATTCCTATGAAAAGTTTTGCTTGTCATTTTTGTAGCTATATCTCAAAAACCATCCTGTGTATATCTGCTACAAAAATATATTTAATTCTATTATATATTGCGCTTTTGTATTCAATATATTTTAATTTAGTTATCCAGTAAGGTCTAGTTCTTGTGGCAAATCATTAAAGAAAATCATACGCAAAATTGTATTACTTTCATAATGGTCTGATAAGGTTTCAATTATATATTTCACCACTGGAACCAGATAACAATAGTCGACTATACAGATATCAAGCGTCATTAATTTCAGTATCTGTCGTTTTCTATTTTGGGAAAAGGATCGTAAAATATTGGTTACGCTAATTAGCATAAAACAATGGAAAGTCAGAGTTCATAATATCAAAACTGTCACGCTATATTTATTTATGTCTTATTATGTAGAAATAGGACGATATATTTCAGAATAAATTCAGTATTGCTTCAGACGATCACAGAATATATACACCACATAAGGTAAGTTTTATGCTTTATATAATATTTTTTGTAGAATGGAAATTTAATTAACCATTTATGTATTGTTTTACATTTCAACTTACTCGATGGTAAAAGCATTATGGCTCTATAATCAATTATTTATCTTCCCAAGATGAATGTTATAACATTTGGTGTTATTAATTACATATTTTTGTAAATTATCTATTGTAAATGGAAATAAATTATATGTTAGTGTTAATATACTTTTATTGGTAAATAAGAGCAAAGAAATCTTATTGAATGAAATAAATAGAACATTTCAATTGTAAAAATGATAATAATAATAAAAAAATATGCTACTGTATTTTATTTTATTGGTATATTATTTTTTGGTTTATTTCTAGACTTTTATATTTGTCATAGAATTTTCAATAATAATAGCAAAAACTTTTCTAAAAAAATCTGTTTACTTTAACTGTAAAATTATAACATATAATGTTTGCAGACCACTATTTTGACCAACAAAATTATTTTAAGTTTTTTAATGTTCCTACAGGTATCCAAGGGTCTCCTAAGATAATAATTTAACTTAAACATTAAGCAAACATGCGCCCGGCAGGTACACGATAGGCTGTGGTAATTATTTAGGCACAGGATCAAATTTAACAAACCACCAAGTCAGTAAAACAATAAAAACGTAATAATTAAATACATAGCAACGTTTACACCATTGGGCGCACAAAACGCTTTACTAAAGCCGGGTGTGTATCCGACCGGGTACACAACGGTGGTATCACGATTAAACCTATTATGGCAACGAATAAATAACCGAATAAGTAAATTTTCAAACATGCTAGGTACATTCATGTGAAATCCTATAGAGCACATAAAAGTATAAATTTAACTTAAATTTATGTTATAAATTGTTAACGATATCATTATGACTTGAATCAAACATTAAAGGTCTAAAACATTAAAGGATCAACTATCTAACTAACTAACTTTTAAGTTGTTACAGGAACTGATGTTTACGTTGTTGTTACAGAAAATTATGTTTAAGAAACTTATCTGTTTCTTCCTTGTGGTAGCGATTGTTCGCAGCGATACAACGGTAACAATATTTAGTATATAACACATGTAGTTAGATATGCTTTTTAATGTTTTATGAATTTAAATGTAAATTAATATTTACTTGAAGAATATAACGTTATTAATTATACATATATACATACATACATCTATATATATATATATATATATATATATATATATATATATATATATATATATATATATATATATACGTGTATATATATATACGTATGCAAGGGTTGTGTAATAAATATACAACGGTAGGTTTTTTTTAATATTAATATGTTTATTTTGATGCTTTGTGATCAAGAAATTTATATTATAATTTATTTGAGCGTGTAATATAAATAAATTTCACTAAACGGACTAAACATTTGACATTTTTTTAAATTTAAGTGCATGCAGTCTTTGGAATAAGAATTTTAAAATACAAACAAGTAATTATTTGGCATCAAAAATATAGTGATTTTTAAAAACGTGGAAATCACCAATGTTTATTATCTTTGAAAGAAAAATATTCCATAATCGTTAATTCCGGTTAAATTCACTACTAAATTAGTGTTAGCGTTACTATTACCATTAGTGTTAGTAGATAGGATAGTTAAGGAATTAAGCAATTTTATGCCTTCTGACAAATGTGTAGCCGCGTGTGTGTGTGTGTGTGTGTGTGTGTGTGTGTGTGTGTGTGTGTGTGTGTGTGTGTGTGTGTGTGTGTGTGTGTGTGTGGTGTGTGTGTGTGTGTGTGTGTGTGTGTGTGTGTGTGTGTGTGTGTGTGTGTGTGTGTGTGTGTGTGTGTGTGTGTGTGTGTGTGTGTGTGTGTGTGTGTAGGGGGTTGTGACTTCACGTCACATTTGGTGGCCAAAATACAAAATATAAAATGTAAATAAAAATTTTTGATTAGAAAGGTTTATTTAAAAACCTTTACAAATTATATGCTGTAACCATTAAATATTCATTGTTTTTACATTTGAGGCTTTTGAGATTTATATGTAACGTACATGATCAATGTGACAGAAATATTTAAAAAAAATTAGATAATTTGAAAACAGAAAAAGTCCCCTATTAATTTATAATTGGGCAGTTTAATGTTTATCCATGAAGATCCCTTAACATATCAAATAGCTTGCAATATTTAAAAATTATCTTGTGAACAGAAAATGAGACGATATTAGGATAAATAAGAGTTCCCAATCTGGTCTACAGTAAAAATTCTGTACATAGATATAAACTGGGGTATTTTATAGAAAATAATATAACAGATTTATATTGTACTATCTAGTGTACGGTCGTTTCGTGTTTAAGAGTTTAATTTATATCTATGTAAATGAATATCATTTAATGATTATACCAAATGTTCAATAATTTTGCGTTGTTCCGTAGATTCAATATCTAGACTGGATTGAAAATGAGTCGAACATTTAAAAGAGCTCATAAGGAAGTACCATTTATTGGCTAATCCCAGTTTGATTGCATTACATTACTTTTAAACTGTTATAAACATATCTTACATTTAACAATACTTACCTTCATTGCATGTTACAAAACTACAAAATAATTCTACTAACATGTTTAAATACAAAGATTCCAAAATGTCTAAAATCCTGTTGGCTAATCAAATTCATAATTAGAAACTGTAATTTAGGATATATGTTTTAAATTAGATACTTTATATGAATCCTTTTGTTCAAAATAGATGTATGTCAATTAAGAAGGCATTTCTGTTATTAAAATAAGAGAGCAAATTCTCACTATGACTAATACAATTTTGAAACTACCGCCCAGCTAGTATTATCAGTTACAGCTAAGGTACCTTAAATGGTTAAAATCAAAATTAGTAATTGACGCTTACATTATCACCTTTTTGTTCGTACCACTCAAGCAATATAATTTACTTAACCGTAAAAATGCGTACGCAGAATTACGTATTCATTTAAAAGTGTAACGATGTTATTAGCCTCTTAAAATTGTACTTGTGGTAATGGAAATTCAGGTACTATCATTCAAACAGGAATATCCATATATCTAAGTTTTAAAAAATATAAAAGGTGCTTCCAAACTATACAATGAGCAACGTTCGTTTCGTTAAACTGTTTAAAGGCAATGTCTGTCAGTGAAATAGAACTAAAAATTAATGTATTGCATATTAAACTATATTTTATGGTGTCATAATAATGTTTAATAAAGATGTAAAATACATATGGTACCGTATATTTTACGATGTTTAATAAATTATTAATAATTATTATGATTAATAATTAAGTAGGTATCTATTGTAAAATAGCTGAATATTTACGATATCTAACAGTAAAACAGTTTAGAAAAGTCTACGATTATAACATATGTTTTTTACATATGTAATATTACATGTTTCCTGCGATTTATATTTTTATCAGAATACAAAAATTTTTTTAAGTTAAATGCAAGAAATAGTCATGGTCCTAATTCTGTACTATTTCAAAAATGAAAAAAATATGAATTTGTTTATTATTAGGGAACCTGATATATTGACTAAATGAATCCATATAATGCAAATATAAAATATATGATCATTGTATCAATAGTTATATTTATATAAAACAAGGTGATAATAGCGCTCAAGCACATAATATAGCATGTTGACTAGAATATTTTAATACCTATTAATATTTATGCAGTACATAAACATACAGTATATATTTATAATTTTCAGGAAGAAGACTTCAGCTCCATAGCAATACCTCTCACAACATCCAGCAGCTTGAACCCAACTTTAGAAGAACTAAAGAAACACGGAGCAAACCCAAAGAATAAAGGAGTTTCTCTTCGTTCCTCGGCTCACTTTTCGGATTCGGGATCGGTGCAAATTTGCTAGGAGTGCATGCAGGCGCAGGTATAGGCCATGGCCGTGGAGGCTATGGTGATATGGGTCAAGGGTTTGTTGGCAAACCTGCGGGAGGTCAATACCCACAATATCCACAGTATCAAATATTTCTATACCCATACAATATACAAAATATGCGTCAACAACTATATTAAGTCCCAGCAGCCCGTCTACACTAATGAATGCCTGAAGGAATGCCACTATCGAAACCTCCTACGTGTTACCTCCTCCCTTGCACATAAATGGATATCAGTTGGCTATGTCATTGAATAGGGATCTCACTAGCTATTTATTTATTTAGCACTACTCAAATATATTTTCATGAATGAAGCATTATACAAAATTATTAAATTCACAGACTTTCTTTTCATTAGGCCTACCTAATACCTTTCCAAGTTTCTAATAATCATTACTAAATGTGGGTTTCTTAGATTAACTCCATTATATATTAAATAGACTGTATGTACATAAACCAAAAATATAAACTATGAATGATTTATTCAGTAACTAACACTTCTATCCACAATCGGTATTAAACTCTTTGTGTCTATAGCTTTAGTGAGAAAATACAAAGAAGAATAAATTTTCATCTTAATATAATATAATACTTGTTTCATAAACACCTTGTCAACATACAATTGTAATGCTTAGAAACCGCTGTAGGACTAAATATAAAATATTTGAAATGGCTCTTAGTAAACATGTGTAAACAATAAACATGTAAATAAAAATTATAAAGTGAACTTAGAACTTTCACTCCGTGTAAATTAAGCACAATAACAAGATTGATAAATATTTTAATTAAAGAAAGTCCACAAGTAAATTATGTATTAAAAAAATTATAATTATATTATTAATATAATTATAATATTTGATCATTTACACATACTGGCTATGCGTTACTCCTTATATTGTTTAATATGTTGTGACAGGTACAAATAAGTAAGACATGTCTCATAAAGTACATTCCTGTTTTGTTTAGTTTAATATCTGTTAAAAATTACTATTTAAACTGAATAAATATATAAAATTCTATCTTTGCAATTTTTTAAAATAACTTTTTTTCTAAAGAAAAGGTATTTTTGGATAAATTCACAAATACATATTATCTCAGATTCAAAATGGTTGTCATACATAATTATTTACTATACTTACTCAAAAACATAAAGTACAGCGTTATAGACTGGTTTAATTGAATCACTAAAAGCATACACGGATTACAAAAACGTTTCGTATATTGCTTATTAGTACCTTGTTATACATAACAGTTAGAAATAAAATGATGACGTGGGAGTTTATACTTTAAACGACAAGTAATGCATTTATGCAATACGAAGCATCTAAATACTTGTTTGGATACGTGAACCCTCTCTGTCTACTCTGTTTACCACGAATTGTGAACACTATCAATACATAATTATAAATCTGGTGTTATTAAATGACAGATATATTATTTTATATAATTTGTTACGATAAGAGTAGCAATTCAAAAATCTAACTGTATAGCATAGAACAATTTCTCATAAAACATACGGATTCCATTCACAATGTACTAATATCAATATTAATAAGTTTCAATAGATATGAAATTGGATTGCGATAATGTATGCTACAGCCATCGATCTCTTACTGCCTAGGTTTTTAATTTGAAATTTACAAGATTTTATATGAAGTTTAATTTATCAGAATAAATATTAAGTACGATCTAGGTGGTGTTAAGGTTTTTATTACAGTTAAAATATATTTCTTGTGATGCATTATGGTATATTTTTCCTACAATATAAAGTCTAGAGGCAACTAATTGTTAACACGGCAACTTTTATCAGGCTATTGTAGGTTCTATAAAATGTATGCAATAAATGCTAAAGGTACATTTAAATTGAATGAAATATAGAAATAAGATTATTATTTGTTTAAAGTTTGTACATATAAATAAAAATGTAACAAAATACCAAATTATTCAAGTTTAAAAAATCTGAATATATGTAGAAATGTGACACGAATAAGTAATAGAATAGGCTATAATAAAAATTCGATTATTTTAAATTTCTGTTGAATTTTGTAACATTTAACAAGAATAAATACAATGGTGTAATTTCATTCAGTGACTGCGACACTATATTGGGCGATTTTGACTAATGCTTAATACTACGATACTTTTTAGATATATATTGCATGTAGTTAACAAAATAAATAGAGATTTTTAGGTAAATAATTTAGTTTACATTTTTTAAACCAATCTAATATTTTATTTTATTCCTTAAAAATATATTTATTAAATCATTAAGAGACAAAGATGCACGAATAAATTTTACAGGACCATTTACATTTATTATTCAATCTGGAAAGTGTTAAATTCCTAATGTTCTTTTTCCACCCCTACAAAAGGCAGTGGGAAAACCTCGTGATATTACCATAGTTAATTTTAATTCAATTTTAAATGCTTCTAGTTCATTTCCTAACCATCCAACTTTATCAATTCTAGATAAACCAACTGTCACTGGGATTTATAATAGAAAATGTTCTAATAAAAATGATATTGAGAAAAGCTACCGTTACATTTATATATGAACTTAGGGAGTAAAACATGTTTTAATTTTTAATTTTCCTAAATATAATAAAATCTTTAACTGAGTTGTTTGGTAAAAGTCTTTATCGCTAAAATATCAAGAACCAAGAATTTGTTTCTTTACGCTATTTTTATTTCAAATACTTCCAGTTAGAGTTGAGGAGGCTATAGAACGTAAGGTAACCTCAAATGTCAAACATATTGATATATTTTATCATAATTTTGGAATGAGTAAATGTTTGGTTCGTTTTGACATATTAAAAATTATAACAAGAATAAAAATAATAATATTAAATAATAATAATAATAAAAATTATTTAAGTAATTTAATCCATACTGTAGATGACATAAAAACAGTCTTTGATATAATGGAACGACAAAGAACAAGAGTGACATATACTACAAATAATTATTTCAATATTAGAAAATGAGTAAATTATAAAACTATGCATAGGCAAATAAAAGTTTTTATATTGATTCAAACTGAAATTTATTATAAAACAATATGTAAGTAAACCTAGGCAATATGTAAGTAAATTTAGTACATCAATGTAACAATGTCATAAATTGACCTGATTTTTAGTTTGGTTAAATCTATGTGAGAATCTACAAGTTCAATACCTCACATAGATTAGATCTTCAACACTTAAAATTTAGACATCACAGTTATGAAGGTTACGGTTTGAATAGAGATGAGCATCATTTAGTATTTAAATAATTTTTAACTGATATTTTACTATGGATTTTAGTAATAAACTGTTACTTACAAACCAATTTTCGAAATTAACTATCCTTATTTTGTACAATTAAATCATTATAATTTTTGTTGATTTTGTATGAACACTGCAAAGTGAAACAACAAATACAGAAATTGATTTCTCAATTTTACCCTTTTCCAGTGATATAATCAGCCCATTAATCCTTTTTATCCATGACCCCTGTTTTATGGCATTATGTATTCCTTTGTATATGCACAGATAAGAACAGATGTTGTCAGCATCTACTCACTTTCTTGTAAGATCTTGGATGAAATTGATCAGGTTCGAATGCCTGTTAGTAATCCCCTTTATTTGTTATAACAGTACATCTTTGATCTCAGTCTGAGTCCATCTGAATCCACCAGAGTAGAGTTTGTTTAGCAATGTATCAGCTAAGTGAACATGAACGACTTTGTAGAGGTGTCGATTGTGCTCGCTACTAATGTTGTCTCATACAGTCAATTTGGTCCTCTCAGAACTTGTTTTAAACACCTACTCTATAGGTTTTGCCGAAACAACGCCAAGAAATTTCTAGCAGTCAGACTTTGCTCTCTGTATATTTTCATAGTTTATTTCGTCATATGCTATAATCCAGAGTTTCCTTATTTTTCTTATTAAGATAGTTTGTTTTCTTCATCCTCCAATAGCTGTAGAGGAACCTAGTATACAGATCACCTTCGGCTTTATATTACACAGCTGAGTATTTAGAGTGTGGCGCAGATTATAAAGGTGCTACAAAATGCCATTTAGTTATTAGAAGTAGTACAATTGATATTAACGAGCCTGGTTGGGTTACGAAGTGGACTTATATTTTCCTATCTCATGAAAGGATTCCATAAAATACAAGCACATTTTTCTCAAATCGGTCATAGAGTAAATAACCTTGCAATATAATGTTAAAATAGGCAAATTGTGTAAGTAAATATACATTGAAGATTAACCGGTATTAGGCCATACACCATACATTTCACTTAGATATAAAATCTTTAAAACTCAGGCAGTTTGTGTAAATGTAGCAATATTAATGAACAGGTGCAAGATGAACGCACTATTAAGGTTGAAAAATGAAACGTTTATACAAAGTTACAGTTTTTAAAATTTTATTTTTCCATACTTTATTTTACTTTATAATTTTGTTTAGATAATTATTGTATTAATTACTATAATTATTAATTATTATTTTATCCAAAACTGCATGTTCTCCTCTTTAATTTAATGTATAGTATGTTAGGTTTAAAAAATGTCTTCATAATCTTTAAAAATTTGTTAAGGGGAGTCAGACGACTTTTTTCTACAATTTTATCAAATTCTGGAAAAAGGTATTTTTGAATTTTCTGTTCTTTTGTGATTAATTTTAAGTATAACTTACTAAATTCTGGCTATTATAACTATATCTAATAAATTATTTAGTAAGCGCCTGCATAGCAAATCTTCGAAACTTGATGCAGTGTCAACCATGTACCGGTACCTGATATGTATATGTAACCATGTACCTAATATACACTACTTTTGTTATTGCTTGTGATCTGACTCAGGTTTAAAAATAAAACCAATTTTTAGAGATTTGTCTGACTTAGGTTTATAAATATCACCAATTTTTAGAGATTTGTCTGACTCAATTCTCCTTTCAAAATATTTACATATTAGGGGAATAAAAAGTCGAGAGAGTAACTGAACCAAATTCCAAAATCGAATTTCGTCATGAGAGAAAACCTAGAATCTAGTAGCTACGATGGAGTTGTTTTTTCAATAAAAGAAACATGCCAAAATGTAAAGTTTTAAGTAAACTTGGAATTGTGCCAGCAAGAAACTGTGTTAAAACTATGAAAAACATAAACCTTTTGCGAATAAAAAAAGCACAATTTGCCATAGATGAGTTGGAACAAAAAGTGTCGCTAGAAGCATACTGCAGCTAAAGACACCTTGAGGACTTGTATGAACAAGAAGACCCATATATACGAGTCGAAGACTCACGACTCGTAACCCAGCTTATGGTGCAGGAATGCATTAATATTAGTTACATACTGTTTACTAAGCTGAACCAAACTTTAAATTGAATTTCCCGGAAAACATGTTTTTTACAGTTAGGAACACATATCTCCTGAACAAATAAAGATATTTGAATAATTTTTGTTTTGTGTTGTTCCTATTTTCCAGAGAAACATTTATGGGACAGGAAATGTCTCATGTGTGATTATAATCACACAAAGTTCCAAAGTTTTTTATTCTTAAAATGTTTAAGCGTATTTTTAAAACATTAAAAAAATAGTAATAAAGGTTAGAAATTCCTGTGTTGTAAATGTTAAGCAAGCCCTGAAGAATAAAATAAAAAAAACCACCATTATGTTGTGTATTGTATTTTTTGAGTAATGTGTTCCTAAAGATGTACAATTTAACATAGGAAATATAGGTTCATCCGACTCCGCCTAAATCACAAAAAAACGGCCAGTATACTGAGTAAAGTCATTGTTATAGGCTTAAGGTTCAATGGGTTACGCTGTAAGTTTGAGACTAACATAACATGTTGTCTGACTTTATAAAAGAATAACGGTTTTAGAAGTAGTTGGTCATAGCTGAATTATAGGTACTATCCTCTAAACAACCATCAGAATATTAATTACTTTTTTAATTCAGAAAGTGTCTTGCAGCGTCCTGGCAGCGTCAGGTTAAAATGAAAAACTGTTTCCTTGGAGTGTTTTTATGTTACTAATTCAATGATTAACAATATTAGCAATTAATGCATGACTACATATTATGTATATAATTTCTAAAAGGCTACGAAGTCTAGAGAAGAAAATAATACGTTTATTATTTACAAATATAATATAGAAGTGAAGTGATTTGTGCTACAGTATTAATCCTAATTTTATTAATAAATATATATATATATATATATATATATATATATATATATATATATAAAACTTTTAAGTGGAACTCTGGAATAGGAAGGTGATTGACAACTGTTTACAACACAGTAAAATATTCAAGGAAAAACACACAGTTAGTGATTAAATAGCAGTGCTTGAAACTTTTGGCTTCTATTATTAACAAATACAAACCTGTATAGTTCTGAATTATTTTATGAACAGGAGGCAACTTAATAACACAGGGGACCAGCAGGAAAAGTCACAACAAAATAAAAATTCATTGCTTTGAATATATGACTTTTATTGACTTAAGATACTGTTGGCGTGTAATCATTCCTTTTAAAGGATCAAATTATAATACTTATATAAACGTTGACACTGTCCCGCTTGAAATTAACTTGCACAGTTATCCAGAATAATTTTAACTGTTTACAAATGGTTGTAGGAAGTGGTGTATCAACTGCAAAACTTTTATTTTGTTCTTATTGTATCTATAGAATAAACTTTTATATACAACGCACATTATCGAAACATTTAATAAGGAACGTTTTATCTTTGGATAATTTTAGGTACAAATCCGTCAATTAAAATCACCGCCAATGACGTAATTTCTACGAGACTTTTAATATTTCCTCCAAACATGATCTCTCAAATTTAACTCTACCATAATAAAAAAATAAATATATAGATTTATGCAGTTTTCTCCGCTACACTACCAAGTCTGGTTTAATAATCTTCGTACAAAGCCAGTAATTGCATATAGTTCGGTTGGGTATATTAGCCGGTCTTCTAGGATTTAAAATGTGTCAAGATAGTGACCTTTCGGATTAAAGCGGAAAAATCTACTAATTCGCAACCAAGACGCAAAAATATAAGGTTTTAGAAATATATTACATAATCTTTCCACTTTTTTGACTTCGTTTTTAATATAGCTGCCATTCATAGTTTTGAACATTTTTACAGATAGGACGCGTAAAATGTATCAAGTGTACAGTATTAAGTGTACAGTATATCAGGAACAGCTATGTAAAAGATATCTACCATGATTCTTAATAGATTCAGACTACACGTGGTACAGTTGCAGTATTTACAAGTGTCTTGGTTGAGTTCGTTACCATGTCTTAAACAATAAAACGTTTGAAAAGGCGGTCATTTGCATTTTGGAAACGTTTTTATCTCGATTATTGGATAAAAAATAAATAAATTTGACATTTTTCTAAAATTTACAACCAAATTCCAATACTGTATATTCTTATTTTTTTCGATATCTCTTGGCAGCTGTTTAAAGCTATCTTAATATACAATTAAACAGTTATTAGTAAATAGTTTTACTGATATAATTAGATTAATTATCATTAAATCAAGATTATAGATTTTTCAAAATGTTTAAAAAAAGTATTGTAACTATGTTATCATGTATATATTGAAGGTATTTTCGCATCAGTGTTGTGCAAGTTTAAAACCTAAACAAACAATGCCTCTTTATTTCGACATACACAGATGACGGCCGAATGTGAAATCTACTTTCCTCCCGCGTGAGCCGGAAGTAAAGTTTTATCTCTCGGCCTTGTACATTTCAAATTTTTAGTTTGTAGCATACACTTAAACCATCAGAGTAGGCTACTGACTTAGATATCTTTATTTTTTGTGATTTACTTTCATTAATAAAATTAAATCTCCCTTTTTCCAATATATACTGTATATTTATGATGTAAATATAATATTTGTATTGAGAGTACCATACAGTACATCTATAACATTGTATAAATTATTCAATAAGACGGACAATACATCATATTTTTAAACTACCTCGTTCACCTACATAACGAAGAGAAATGCTTCAAAACCAATCAAAATAAAATGTTTATTGTAATTTATATATTGATATGTTTAATATTGTATGATATATCTTACGCGTAGAGAGGTACTAGTCCGTTTCACAATGAAAATTATATACAACATAATGAGATTAACGTAAAACGAAACTACCAGAGTAACCACCAAAGAAATAAAACAAATAAATCCTGAACATGGCAGTAGTTAGCCATGGCTATTGTTGGATGACAAATATTTTTCGTATATAAAAAATTACCATACCATTAGAATAATATTCCTGGTATATGCCAATATTGTAGAGTTTTAATTAAATTAAATACCTCCTTTCTGATTTAAAGTTTCTTTTAAGTACTAAAACCACCGTACTAGTCATTAAGGAAGTGTTACAGCTATGTACTGAATGTACGAGTAATTAATCTGAGCTCAAGAATAAAATTCACCGTCAATATGAAGAAACGGCAATGAGTTCTTCACTGTCTACTATTTTTGTCAATAAATTTATAGACGACAAACACCTTGGTCATATCTCGGTTAAAACTAAAAATTTGACGAAGATATGTTTATAAAATCCATTTGCTTTTCCTCATGCAATCTCTAAACTATATACTTTTTTAACAAATTAATAGTAAATTATTTCTCCTTCCATCTGTCTCACATTTTAAATAAAAGTCTAAAATAAGTCTCCTTTTTTATATTGCTTATGTTAAGAGACAGCGATGTATTTTCAGATTATGGGTTTTAAAAGAAAACACACACAGGAACATATTAAAACTATCAATTAAATAATACAACAGGTCTCAAAGAAATGTTGACCTAATCTATTTTTTATATAAAAAAACTTATTCTCAAATAACAAATGCTTAAACCAGAAATATGAAAATTTCATATGATGTTAGACAGAATATACACACTCAGTCAATATTAAACAAGTTCAAACGAAACCGAAAAATTTACCAGAATCAGTAAATAAGAATAAATATAAATTTGCGTTTATGTTAAATCCCTTACGTGCTGTGTTATTGGAAAAAAATATCGGTAGAAAGTTTAAGATTGGAACTATGTTTAAAACTCACTACATTCATAGGTAAAGTCTCATAAAAAGATAACACAAAATTAGAACCAGGATTCCAAAAACTGTTTTAACAGGGAATACGTAGACAAAGCAGAAAGTGCACTAAACTAAAAGGCCAAAAACACACACAAACGCACGATATAGGGGCTATCATCAACAATGCACATCATTGCTGGTCCGAAGGTAATCGTATGGATTGTGATAAACCGACAAAGAAAACTATAGAATTAAAAAGATTAAAGACTTTTAATAAAACTGCGGCATCAAAGTAAGGGTTTTAGAAGTTCATCTAGAACTAAATTCTGATAAGAAAGGCAAATTCAATTTTTTTCAGATTTCCACCATTTGCTATGTGCCTCTGGTCAGTTTTCAGTAGTTGTTTGTTTACTACAGACGTATTGAGACTTGTTGTGCAATTGGATATTAATCATTAGTGTTTTGATTTTGTTAAGAGTTTGCTTAAGAAATAGTGTACACGTAGATTTGTGTGTTTTCGTGAGTTACACATGTCACAACGCTTTGATTTTGTTTATCTTAGCAAATATTTTAGTTATGAAAGTTATATACTTCAGGAAGTAATCATATTGGAAATCTATACATTGATATTTTTCTCTAGAAAGTGTAAAATTACCAAATAATCAAGTTTAATTGGCTCACCTCACTCGTTTAAACTCATATAATTTCACCTATAAATAAGCAGACATGTATAAAATTAAAGATAAGGTATATTTTAAGATTTGGTTTTATAAGTGATTATTAATGGATATATCCTATTTCATAATTGTTATTGGAAAATGTATAAATATGATAATCATGCCTTTAACCTACAGTAATACCAACATAATGTAACTTTTATGGTAGCCAAAACTATAAACTATTATGAAAGTAAATATTAAGCCTATACATAAAATAACATAGAAACGTATGTCTTAAAAGGTATTGAAAACTCAATCTATACATAAGAACTGTTTTTATCCATTATCTGTAATTGAACTGACTCCAAAAACTACCATCAAACCCGTGAACTAATTGTTATGATATTCCAATTGCCATAAAATATCAAAAGAAGAAATTAGTTTTTCAGATATAAAAACATTCCTATGTTTTACCAGCCCTGGGTCTTCAAACAACTTCTCATAATGAAAATGTTAATTAACAAAATGGAGGTTTTATATAAACTCTCCGTGGTTTCAGTAACAGCTTAATTGTATTTGCTCCCGCATTGCTTTGCTTTGCTTTATGTGGTACAAATTTGAAGGAAGCTAAATCTTTCCGTATTTAGTTTGCTGCATCTGTTGGTCGCTCTGAGCTTCAATTTCTTTGGTCAATGTTTTATTTTAAAGAAGCCTAATTCCATTTTACACATTTCTTCAGGCTATAATGAGTTTCTATGGAAGTTATAAATACGTCTGAGTTTTTTTTTATATGGACACGTTTACTGGTATTTACTCAAGGCCTAATGATTAAGTTGCCTACGTAACAAGTAACTAGGAAACTTAAAATATTTCTTCTACAAATTCCTAACTTAGGAATAGAGTGCCTAATGTCGGCACAGCAATTATATTCTCAAGAGATAAATGTTTTTTTTTTTAAACTTAAGAGGCCTAATAATATAAAAAAGTTACAGTTCAAAAAAACAGGGTAATGTTGAGTTTTAACATTTTACTACAAAAGTATTTAGTTAAAATCATTAGGTCCTTAGCTGAAGCCCGTTTTCGAATTTTTTCCATATTTGAATTGTCTGGAACATATTTTTATCGCACGCTTTATGTTGCAGGGAAAGAAAAAGCATCTGAACGATTAGAATCATTATGTATGCAGTTTATAGATCAGTGAATTTTGTATATCGTTTCCCCACTACTTACTGCGGGTTTTATAATGGCTCTTGTTTGATTTGTCACTCACAGAAGAAGGCCTTGCATAATTTACAGTGATAATGGCAAATATTTTAATGGACTGTACAATGCACTTAAGAAAAAGAATTCGATTAACTGAACCTTGTTGTGGTGATTGTTACGAGAGGCTCCCGAGAATTTTTAATAAAAGTCCTCAACAATATGATATTCCAAATATATTTGATAACTTGTTGACCAGTGCGATAAATAGTTCTATTACAAATTGTTTCCAAATGTAAATTTTGAAGAATGCGGAAGAAGATACAAATATGGGACACTCTGGTTAGGAATAAATTGGTTTTTAAACAATTTACATTATATTTTTAATTGGGGTTAGGTTAGTAAGGAGATCGTTTAACTAAAACCTATGCAGTTATAAGTTTTACCGTAAAACATCAGTGAAGGGGGTCTGTATATTATCCACTCATATTACAGTATATTATCCACAGCTATCAATATTTTGCTCTCTTGACAAGATGTTACTACTTTATTCACCAATGTTACGTTAACAATAAAATATTCAAGTATTTCTTCATTGTCTCACGCATTAAAAATGGTCAAAAACACGATAAACGTTTTCATGGTTAATTAAAGGTAAAAAGTAAAGAAAAAGAGACTATTGTTTCTAAAGCTTAAGAAGCTCTGCCTCTCTGACACTTAACCTGGTGACCTACAGCTAACATAAAATATGAGCACACCATCTGCGCTCACTCACTGTAGAGGTACGTAAACGGTAACTTTGACCTGCTACATTAATGAACTAAACCTTCTCATGACCATTGTCAATGTTTGTCTAAACATGTTTTATGTTGCATTAGAAAAATGTTTTGTTTAATTAAACAATTTGTTCCATATATACGAGAGGATGGCTGTTAAGTAAATGTATGCATTTACAGAAAAAACAATAAGGCAGTAGAATAATGTTTAGGAAGTAATGACGTGATATGGGATAGGGAATATTATTTAAAACATTTCTGACTGATTCAGGTAGAACATCGCCAAACGTTCTATTTGCATAGCAACGATAGTAATGTAGAGAAACGCCGACTGCATAATCACACGCATTTAGGTTTCCCAATAATTGATAAATGAGTCATTGATCTGAATGACATTTTAACCTTGTTCCAATATAATGACTCCTTTTAAATTTTATTCTGAACTGCTTAATAATTTAAACAAATTTTTCCTCAAGAGATCTTTATCATTTGGTTCTTCTTTATATAAAATAAATATAATGTTGCTATCAATATTTTGCTCTCTTAACAAGATGTTACTCACTTTATTCACCATTGTTTACGTTAACAATAAAATATTTAAGTATTTCTTGCAACTAAATAAAATTTAGTTCGACATTCTGTTCTACCATATATATATATATATATATATATATATATATATATCATATATATATATATAATATATATATCCCCCCACCCCCCCCCCCCCCCATAAATATCATTTATACCGAAAAATTGCAAATTTAGTAAAATGTGTCAAAGTCAAAAATCTTTTATTCAAAAAATTACAAATCTGACAATGTTTCCTACACCCAAGCACCCAAAAGGGCGCGCGAGGGTTAGGGCAATATGAATATACAAATACTATATCTATTTAATCTTCGTGGCAGCTAGCTATTTTTATCGTATTTAGATTACTACTAGAAATTTAAAATTTTACAAATATGCCAAAACTCAACAACATAACCAACATACAAATATAACCTTATACAACAATCATAAATAAACACACAACTTCAAAACTGACACCAACAACGTGCTATAGAACATTTTTGCCTATAAAGTTAAATAGCACTAAATAACAAGGAAATAAAATTTAACAATATACAACAGCATAACATTAAACAATTATTTATAGGTTATATAATTTATACCCCCATAATCGAGCCAACATCCTGTTCTAGACCATGCACTAGGAGTATGCTCCACACTCTCTTAAAAATAATTTTTATAAAACACAACCTGTAGACTTTATATTAATTAACAAGGATATATTCTATAATGTGATAACAGTGACGTAAGCTAAAGTAATAAAAATCAGTTAGACTATGTAATAAATAACAAGGAAATGTAATATAACAATATAACAAGACATAAACTATAAAGTGATAACAACAGATATACTACATAATGAATAACAGGACATAAACTATAAAGTTATAACAACAGATAGACTATATAATGAATAACAGGACATAAACTATAAAGTTATAACAACAGATAGACTATATAATGAATAACAGGACATAAACTATAAAGTTATAACAAGAAATAAACTACAGCGATATAACATATACATACTATAAAATGATAACTGATGAAACAGTTAACAGAGAAAACTTACAGTACAACAGATTGTGGTTAATTAAGTCTGCCAGTCTGTTATATATTGAATTATTTTCATTTTGAATTTAGGTTTACCGACAAATACTATTTCATTGCCAAAATGTTCTACAACTGCATTATACAGTTTTGGACCCAAGTAACAGAACTGGTGTTTACTAGTTTCTTTGTTCCATCTTTTAACCTGTAGCGTAATATACCGTGCAGCTCTAGTTGATCTTTGATATTGTCTTAAGGGATAGTTACTAAAATGTTTGTGCAAATATTGAAAACAACAAAACTTGTGGATCTGAAAAAACGTAAAATATTTGTATTCATTAAATATATAACTCATTCTTTCCCGACGGAAGATTCAAAAAATTATCCTCAAGGCCTGTCTTTGACACATTATTACAGGACGCAATACCGTAGGGTAAGCCCCACCATAATGAATTATTGCATATCGCAACGTACTCTCGAACCATGACAGATACAATTGTCTCAAATGTTGGCTATACAAGCAGTTTTTCATGTGGTATAGTGAGTAATTTATTCTTCTTAATTTTTTGACAACATAATCAACATGTTGGTCCCATTTCAAGTGAGGATCTATATACAAACCAAGATATTTAACCGAAGAATTTCAATACTACAGTACTTGAAGATTTTTGGTACTATCCCATCCTTTAGTGATTTTTTAAAAATTGAAAAAAGCAAATGTGCATTCATAATTGCAATCTATGTCTATGACAGTAAAAATTCAAAATCCTGGTCCAATTTATCTTTCTGCTGACTACAGTCAAAAAACATTAAACATTTTGATTTTTTTGCGTTTATTAGTAATTTATTATTAATAAGCCATGTCGAAATCCTCTCCAGGTCGCTACGAACTCTAACCTTGAGAGCTTCTCTAAATTGCAGGCAGAACAGACTAGTGCCTTATCGTCGGCATACTCGAATATGTTTAGCGTTTAACTGTAAACTTAATAGATCATTAATGTAGATCAAAAATAGCATTGGCCCAAGGACACCACCCTGTGCTGTGCCATACTTCAGCTCAACCATCTCACTATGTACATTTTTCATTTTAACAATTTGATTTCTTCCTCTACAAAACGATTCCAACCAAGATAGAGCCCTGCCACCTATTACGTATTTTAAAAATTTAATAACAAGTAGGTCTATATCAAGGACATCAAACGCTTTTTGAAAATCAAGATAGAAAGCCAATGTGTATTTATGATCATCCAAGCTGCCAACAATCGTGCTAATGTGATCATTCAACGCCATGTCTGTACTTCTCCCGGGCAAAAAGCCAAACTGGCTAGTGGAAAAAATTGATCTAGTAGTAAAATAATGCATTAACTTTTCTTTTACAATGTGCTCAAAAACCTTAACCACTGTACTGATCAACGAGATCGGCCTGTATGAGGATAAATCTTTGGTATCCCCAGTTTTGTAAACTGGGATGACAGTTGCTAACTTGAAGCTTTTTGGTACTATCCCATCCTTTAGTGATTTTTAAAAATTGAAAAAAGCACCGGTGCAAGCACATCTACATTTTCTTTAATGACATTAACACTGATACCATTAAACCCAGAACTATGCTTATTTTGCATGTTTTTAATTGTGATTACAACATCAGCTAGGTTAATATCGATACCGTGTAAGAAAACTTCATGTTTAGTGTTGTCAAAACAAGTCCTCTCCAAACTCCTCATACCTTAAATTGGATACAATGACACTGTAGTGTTCATTAAAAGCATTTTCAACCACTAATTCATTGTTATTCACACTCACTGTAACATTGTTAACTGTAATTTTATCTAAACCCTTCTTTTTACTCTTAATTAACTTCCTAAGAACATTTAAGAACATTAACTTCCAGTACTTTTTCGAGTCACCCTTGCATTCTTGAATTAAACTTGAATAATAATGTATTTTAGCATATTTAATTTGCCTGCACAAAATCTTAGATATATTTTCTATATTCAATTCTTAAAGCTAAGTTATTCCTATCTCGGGCATAAGCCTTATATATGTTATTATTGTACCTTATTAACTCAACAAGATAATCTGAAACCATTCGCTTCTTTTCCTATTTCTACTGTTAACTGTTTTCAAAGTGCATGATGCAAGGTGACATGCATTATAAATATCATAGAACCTTTTTACAGCCTCATCTACATCAATACTGTCCATAACTAGACTCCAGTCGGCCCGAAATAACTGTCTCTTCAGAAGACCATTATTCAGAATTTTACAGAACTTAATTTCATTATTATTCTCCCTGAGATCGTCAATTTGAATATCCAAGGGAAAATGATCAGTCAAATCTAATTCCAAAAACGCTACACATAAATTTAAACCCCTTAGTATTTCTTACCAGTGCATGATCCAGGCAGGACGCTGACTCGTTAAGTATTCTAGTTGGCGTATTTTACTACATTCTCAAACCCATAAGAAAAAAGTGTACTTAGATATTCAATGCCAGACCCTTTATTTTTAAATGTGCAAAAAATATTCATGTCTCCCACTATTAATGTAGGATCATTTTTTTAATTTTAAAATATTTACAAATTCGTTTTTAAATTGATTATAAGTAAACCTACAATTCCTATAAACTGCAAAGAGCGAAAACTCAAGACTATTATTCAAACGAGGGAGGAGGAGTGTGACGTGGATCAGCTCGGCAGTGGGCAGTAGATGGGCTCGTAAGTGTACACGAGACCAGAGTTTAGGTAGACGATAACGCCACCGGCTTGATTGTCAGGTCTCGGTTGGAACAGCATGCTGTAACCTGCGATGTTGTAATTGACCTCATCTCCGCTCTTGATCCATACTTCAGTTAAGATAATAATTTTATAACTATAGTTCAGTGAATAGTATGTAGTGTAAAATAGTATGTAGTATCTTCGAAACAATTCAATTGTGTCGTGTTCTTTGCTAAGGTTACATGCAGATTTACATTTACAAATCAAGGTAATAATATCACTATATTTTATTAAACATTTTCTTAATTTACGGGTGATTACATTTGCAAGTATAGGGACGTGAACTCCTCCTTAACTATATGTCTTACAATCAAATACATTACTATGTTCAATGCATTATGTTAATTTATTGTAAAGAGATCCGCAAGTTCCACAAAGCCCTTCACATATTCTTCTATTATTTAAAATGCACTTATATATCCAGTTTAAAAGCTAATTTACTATTTATTTTAGGGTAGATGTGCTGAAGAATACTTTCTCAAATAGCATAAAATATAGTTTACTATTAAACTTCAAATTACAATCGGCGTTGAATAAAAATTCTTTATTGAGCATTGATAAATTCGTATAGTCTTGTAAATATATCTAGCATGTAAATCTAGGGCACTGGTTATAAATATCTTCATATTTACGGCAGTAACACTTTTATGGTGCCTTAAAACCAACAATTTAACACACGAGGCTTGATTTCTGCACAGTTTTAAAAATCAATAACTTTCTTTGATCTAGAACGAAAGATATCAATATGAATATTACAATGAATTACTATAAAATAAAATGCGTTTTAGAATGAAAAATTTAGAAACGACGCTTTTAACTTAGAACTATCGTTGTATATTTTTATTAAATCTAACGGAATTTATCCTTTAAAACGACCTAATTAAAGACCAATAATCTTTTTACACTGTACACGTAGTCCGAAAAGGAGAATACATGTATTTATGGTATTATAAATGTGCATAAATAATCCTTCGACTGCAGTATCACTATCATAACCACACTCAATAGTGAATGAAAAACATATTTTCAATATATTGTAAGGAAACACACTCATCGCTCATATGTTGTTAGTATCTAGATAGATTTTGTGTTTAAAATATGTCCAAACATACTTTTAAACATGTGCAGACTTAAAAATTGCGTTTTAATCACGTTAGACCTTGTTTTTACTGTGTATTTAAATAAAATATTTTAAAATAAGACAGTAACTGTTAGTCAATAGAAAATTTCTTAAAGAAAGAACTCGAAAGGCCCTTCAAAGGTTAAAGAATGTGCAGGTATAGCTTACGTCTAAAATGAATTATGAAACTTCAGATACTTGGAGTTAATAGACTGATTAACGTACAGGCTAACCTTCCCACGAGGAGAAAACTGTATCAACGCAGGATATTGTGATAGTTTTTTCGATAAAAACCCAATCTGCCTTTCTGTGTAAGACTTCCATGCCAAATTCGTGATGTGGAGAATGTTGACATGACAATAGGGTTGGTATTATCAGCTCAACAGACATTTAAATAAGTAAGATTAGAAATGTAAAATTGTGTTATTCTGTAAATAGTACGATCTTTTATAGAATTGTTCGTTTTCAACTTTTAATTATTGTAAATGATATAATTTACATTGCAAGCAGCACTATCACGTGTAACACGAGATGAGTATTTGTTGGGTTTAGTAGGATATTGTTTAAAGTATCTGTAAGTAGCATTGTTTAAATGTGAAAAGTAAAAAAATTAATAAATAACAGAATATTTTAAAATGTATTCTTTAACATACGCATTATTGAATAGAAATTTGCAGTTACCCTATGTAATTTATAAAACATTATAGGTAGTTAATATAGAAATTAGTTTTTTTACAATCGTCCTTAAGAAGAAGTTTTTAGCATTTCCTCTAATCATAGCCCCCAGAACCAAAACTAATACATTTTGTAAATTTCCAAACAATTTATGTATATTCAATGCTACGTAACGAGAGCTTGTGTGTACAATAATTGCTGTAATTATATATGTACACTAAACTTGGCATAGAGACAATATTTTTAAGCACGATGAATTTGCTATCGGACTTATCCAACAAAAGTGTCAAGATGGTATTCATTCGTGATCAAGTGAAAATTTTATGAACTAGTTCCTTACATGGACCAAAATCTCAATTAATCAATGAATCAATATTGATTGCAGAGACATGTACAGCTACCGCCGATATCAAAAGGTTCAGAGCTAACCTTTTGTAAATTCTCAACACATTACGATCACACTTAAACAAGAAATTCAACATCATGCAACTCATCATTCTTTCGCACGAATCCTCCCTTTAGTAGTGATGACCAATGTTATTTATATATATATGAGAAACAGAATTAAACTAAGACTTGATCCCTGGGAGACCCTATGGCTCAAAGGTATTGAATTTGAAAGTTTATTTGATTAAGGGCACAACTATAAAACCTACAACCATGGGAACTTAATGCAGAAGTTTGGTAATCTGTCCAGTGCACAGTCACAACTGTCTTTATTCTAAAATAGCAAGATGCTAATGCTACCATTCTCATGTGAGGCCTCATATTAATATTTTGTTCGCCGGTGGAGGATGCTGTCGCAAGATGTGGAAATAAATTATAACATAATATTAACATAATTTGGCCAAACCCATCCTTCTTTCCTACATTTTATACATAAACACATCATGGCCCCCAATTAAGCTCGACTGCTTTAATGTCATAGCTTCCAGCATGGTATACACTGCCCTGTGGGTCCTCCCGGATTATATGCGTATACTATGGGGGCTGACAGCTCCCTCAAATAAGGGGGGAGTGACGCAAAATTCCTTGAGTAGTCCAGATTGTGGAGGGATTTGCTATATTGGGAGTAGGGTTCTCCTATCCCTTTCTACCCACCCTTTCGTCGTATCCGTATAGAATTAAATTTCTTGTCGACCCCCCCCCCCTCGAAGGGGGAAGGAGTTTGATATAATTTTAATTAATACCTGGTATATAATTTGGATAGTGAGGTTGTGGGGAACGGGCAATACGGGCAGCATGCGTCAGGTATCGAGGGTCAATATATTATGTTTTAATTTTGGGGATTCTAATTATGGACTAATATTAATAAGGGATTCTAAATCAAAGCTGGCTAGAGGAGTGTCCCAAAATAATGACCGATCCGGGTCTTTGGGTGAAATATAATTAGGATTTGTGTCGGAATCACCGCTATCGGAAAATAGGTTTGACAATTATAGCAAAATACTCTACCCTCGTTGCACCGTATACATAGAGCTTATGAGGAACTCTTATTGTAATTTTTTACTGTTTTACGGTTTCTGATTGCGATAAAGTCGACGATAAGCAATCAGATTTTTCCCAAGTTCCCGCGGTTGGACTGCAGAATTTTTAAAACAGTTTTTTAGTGAAAATTTAAGAGGTAAGTTAAAATTGTTTACGAAATTTTACTTAAATTCGTTCAGTAGATTTCAATATTAAAATAATATTTGCTTTTAATTACATTTTATTAATACGTGAGAAGTCATATAATTACATAAATACACTATTGATCAAACAAACAAAACCCCAAAAAATATTTAATTTTTACAAGAGAACTCTTGTTTGAAATGAAACAGTTTTTAAAATGGCCTGCTAATTTATTCCTAAAACATATGATTACAGTAATAATTTATAACTAAAATGGTGAACAAATGCCGTTACTGAGGTATAGGGATGACTAGAATAGACTAGATGTATAACTGTATAAATGAGGAATATGAGATATATGATGATACCTAGTAACATCGGTCCACCCACCAGCTGAAGTTCTCCTGCAGTATTTATAGCAACATTACACGCATATCCGTTAGTGCCTTTAAGACTTAAATACACTGTTCAAAAATTCATAAGAAGTTATATATTTGCGAATAAATATTTTTTATGCATAAAAATCATCAAAAATTTTAAATTTACATGTCAACTTTTCGATAGTGTACATACATTTTCCCATTCATTTACTGTTTGACAGTTACCTCTCACAACTTTTAGTGAACTGTGTGCGCTGTCTACCAGACGTTGACAGAACTTTCAGTACATCAACAGCGTCATTGTCAGTGACGAGTTGCCGTTTCCATTGGTACGCAAGTTTAGCATATTGTCGGAGTACAATGTAGTGGTTAATTAAATTGGAGAAAGAGAAAATATTATAAACAGAAAAAATTTACTTAAAACTATAGTATTAGTTTTTCCGAGTCATCTACTAGTTAACTGTAAATGTTTGGTAACATTTATTAATGGACCTATTTTTAATTAAATTGAAAGGATGACATTTTGAAAAGTTCAAATTTTTTGTATACTACATATGTAAGTATTAAACCCCTCAAAATAACTTGCCCTATTGTGTTTAGAATAATGTAAATTCCGTTGTAGTTAAATAAAAAACCTCTTTATAAATTAACTAAAAATATCTATATTATAACAAATTTATTTTTACTCATTCTTTAAATTGCGTTAAATTTAAATGTGAAATATGTTTGATATTAACATGAAATCTGTATGTAATCACTGTCAAAACTGTATTATAACATTTTCAGAAGCAATAACAGTACTTTCAGTTTCAGATTGTTTTACTGCAGTATCAGGAGTTATTCTAAAACTTATTTCTAGTTTATTTAGAACCACTGAGTACTGAGTCGGATATTGTAATACTCATTGTGTGTTGGCTGGATGATGAGGAGATTAGAGTTGACATCGAAGCGAATGATGGTGTTATTGTTTGTGTTAAAATATCTTTAATTACTGTAAACCCATGACGTCAGGAGATGTGTACGGAATTAGCTTGGACTTTATTTACTTAAAAAGTCGTATCATGTTATAGCTGTTTATAGAACGTACATCATTAATTGTTTGAGATTTATAAATGAATTATCTAGTTTTAATGAGCACTTGGAAAATAATAAAACTGTATATTTTCGGTCGACACAAACGTAAACCTACTGCTAATTTACTTATGGACATGTACTTAAACAGTTTTAGTGGGATCAGTACTTATGCTATGAGTGACCAAACCAACAAGAGAAACGAAAAATAGTTAGTATTGTATTAATCATATCCTTTTACGGTACTGTGATATTAGTGAGCTAAGGTAAGCTGTCCTGCACACAACAACGTCTGACCACTACAGCACGGTGCTCACGATCACTGCCAATGCCACTGCTTTCACACACTCACGCTCGGCTACTGATATATGTGTAAGTTACTGTGACACGAGTGAGGTACGGTCAGCTCGGCTACTTACACGATACGCACGTTAACCATTATGTAACAATAACTTATGTTTGTTTGTATCTAACTGTAGATCATCCTAATAAACAATTCAATCTAAGGGTGAAGCAACCACAAAAGTGAACTACGAAGCTGAATGGATAAAAAGCCATAGCCTAAAAAAGACGGAAAAAAACTATACGCACGTACACAGAAAATGGTTTACGCGCTGAAATGTTTACTTACGCTTATTGGGAACCAATTTTGAAACGCAATGATGCCAATACTTTGTCTGAGTTATTAATTTGTACAGTGATTAAATCTATAGATCAGTGTACAAAATCTTACTACCCGTGGTACCAAACTCAATAATTTAATGGTTGGATAGTAACAGATCTAATTCAAGCATTCAAAACAAGAGCAAAGATGTGAAAAAAACTTCCGGGAAATACCAGTTCCCGGTTGCCAAATTTAATATTAATACAACCCTCGAGAGCAAGGAATTGTGTTGACTAGCTGCTAATGACTTCATTTCATTATTTACTTTAGTTGGCAGAGTCATTGACTCACGGGAGGTTGGGCAGACTTTGTTTTTTGTACGGTAACTGAGAACGACCTGAATGACGTAGTTCAGCACCCGGCTGTGACGGTGTCAAAGCTGAAGGAAGTTATTAAAGAACTTTTATTAAAGAAGTTTTACACTATTTACCAACATTTTTGGGTTTATTAACCTTATTATCACGTATAGAGTGTTTACCGATAACGGTAAGATAGCTTAATTATTTCCAATTAACAAAGGTGATGGCGTGATTTACCAAAAGACTGTTGTACCAACCTCTGTGCTTAGTGTTTTTTCTAATAGAGAAAATAGTAATGGAGCAGTTTGTTTCATTCCTTAAAGCATTGTGTTAAATTTTACTTATTTAATTTTAAACCGTTACTTAATGTATTCTAATGACTAATGTGTGTAGATTTATTGACTTTTTTCACTTCTTGTAATCATTCACATAACATTATTACGGTTTGGTCAGTTGTTTTTGTCTACTTGCACTAACCTGAATCTCTCCTTACCAGGCAACCATATTTCGTGAGCTTCTGAACAACAACGTAAAACACGGTACTCCAGAGACTGTACCTCCCCATCTTCCAGACGGTATTGTTAATAAGCGTCATCGACAACTCTACTCCGCTAGTATCATGATTGTAATCAGAGGATTTGACGCCAAATCTCCTACCCGAAATTGAATAATATAAATAATATTATCACTTAATGTGCCTGTTCTGATTGTCAACTTAATACGGTTCAAATTGGTGATTTTGAAGGGTAAGGTTATATAACTATAGGGTACTATTCATTCGACCAGAAACATTATTTAGTCTGTTAGTTTTTTTCAGATTCCGCTGATTTAAACATTTTAAACTACTGTCTTTACCCTTAAACTCAAAACTTTCAACAATTCTAAGATAAGGTAGTACAAAGGACGTTATATTCCTAAGTTTACATCCTAATAAAGCAATATTTTTACATTTTCATAACAACTTATACATTTACAACATGGTAAAATGAAACATTTTCTTGATATAGTTTTTGTCATGAGCTGCTTAAAATGAATTACCACATGTCGTTAGGCTTAAAAATTTCCCAAATTAACCCCTAGCTCGTAATAATAAGCTTTACCAGTTGTAGGGGTTACAACATAATTTAATAGATTTCTATGGCCACAGAATAGGGGTGGTATAGGTGAAACGGAATTTCTATCTTAACTTGTTTTACCGCGAAAATCAGTGGCCCATGTGGTCTGGTTCACCTTGTACATTAGTCACAAATTAATTATGTATGCATGCGTGTGCGTAAGTTTGGTTGTGTGTGTGTGTGTGTGTGTGTGTGTGTGTGTGTGTGTGTGTGTGTGTGTTTGAAGTTTAACCTTAAAATACCGTTGATAATAAGTCATCAACAATATTGTCAAATGAATCACTGGGAATCAAACTGGAACTCTTTCTCTGTGAAACACAGTACATGATGACACATTTAAAAATACTATAGTGAAATTTGTTATGACACGCAATTATTTTTCGAAAGGTATGTGGATAATATTTATGGTACGTGTTAATTGTTGGATGCAACTAAAATATTATTTTTATACAATCTAAAAGTCAAAAAAATTGAATAGAATGGATTAAAGTGCCATCCAAGTAATATACAGGTAGACCAACTCAGTGGTCAATGTACCATTAGGAGTGATATTTATGGCCATAGAAGAATTTACGAAGATAGATTTGACCGGGAACTTCCTTACTGATTAATCATTTGGACTAACTATTTTTATGTCAACTATATCTGTATTTAATGATTCGTAATAGAAAAGTAATATATCTTAAGGACCTATGTTTATCACATATTACATCAATCCTAGAACTGGCTGTTGCTTCTTACATCGGTTTATGCTTAATCCTATTACTTCTTTTATTTTTGTCTGTAAATGACTAAACAACGTTACGATATCGTTCGATCGCTTCGATCAGTTAGCAACATTATCACGTAGCCATTATTGCATGAAATGATTTTCTTTGTAATGTATAGATGATTTCCATGTGAGCTTATTCATCAAACTAGTTAACCATCCATCATCTAAGGACTATCCAAATTCTAATTCCGTGTAGATGAATGAATATATAGTTGAGATCTTACAACGTGTTTTAATAATTGTACATTACTGACGGTTAAGGTTTAAAATATTATTACGAGTGTTTTAAAATCAGAATAAATTTATATATCAGTAAAAAAAATTTAAAAAACGTTACAACAAATATTCATAGCATCAGATTTGTAATATAAACTAATTATGAAAATTTATTTTTGAGTAATATTTAACAGCAACGAAATATAAATTTTAATCGGTTTAGGTTTTCCTTATATCGTTAAGTTAAATATAAAATAGTACTAAAAATAATATACATACACACACATACATATATATATATAATATGCTTTTTAATGAGATATGTATATATATGTACATATTACTATTAAAAAGCAATATTACATGGGTATACAACCCCCCTCCTTTCCAAAGTGCGAGGTACGGCACTTTTAGTGGTTCACCTCAGAACTGGTGTTATTATAACTAAATACACCTATATTTTAGGATGTGTGATTAGGAAATTTTCGATGAAATGAAACCATTTACGTTATTTAGGTTATTTCTTACAGGGTTTATAAAATATATTCTTGCTGTATAATTCAAAGCACTATGGTCATAAATCAAATCAAATATTGTGTTAAAGAATCATATACACCCATTACAGATATGATACACGATGAAAAGTTAATGACATTTTATCACAAAACATTAAAAATCTAAAGATTTAAAAACATGTTTTCATCTCTACTCTTCCATAAGTGAGAATAACGTTTTACAGAGCAATCACGTTACGATTGGTTTCAGTTACAAGTAATTTTTCATTTTCTTCTTTCTATTACCAATTTTTCGCCTTATATCAACCCACCTTTCCTGTTCCATAATTTAATCATACATTGAGATACTGAACACCAATATACAACACTAACTGACCTTCCCCATCTATAATAGACTTTCTTCGACATAAAGTTGTAGGAATGGCTGAAACAATATTCGAACGGTGTGGAAGAAGAAATAACAAGATATCAGCACCTATTATAACACGTTATTATTAGTGACAATCATGAACTATATCTCTAGGACACTTTATAATTGGAATTTTTTTAGTGAAAATTTACGTATCACAGATTTAAACATTACGTTACTGATCCGTACAGTTTATTATCACCTTATGCTGATAAAATTGACATGGTAAAACTACAAATAAAACAATAATACGTATTTCAATAGGAGTACACATAATGCAATAGTTGAGATATCTGCCAACGAAATCAAACTATTGATTGTATCACATATTTTATTACGAAGATACACAAAAATAGATTTGGAACTAAATTATTTGGTAAAACAATATAATAATTTATGTATATAAACCGTAAAATCGTCAGAACAGTTTTATTATGTACAGTACTTTATAAGAATATCTTGTCAACGATACACTTCAAACTAATTGTACTGCTATGTAAAAAGTAATCATTTTAACATCTGCAAAAATATTTAAGAAATCAAAAAATTTTTTTATAGCCATATATTTTTATTTAACACATGTAAACCTTGGTAAAATTAATATATTTTCTAATAAGCAACAAGACGTGTACAAGAGTATAACTACACTAATTTTATGTATGAAACTAATAGTTTGTGAACGGAATGGCTAATGTACAATTAGAATATTATTTCGTAAATGTATCAAATATTCAATACAATTTAAATTACGTTTTCTGTATCTGTTATTCTTACATGGTAATATGGAAGAAATTTACTTTATTTGTTTCAATAGCTTTCAGGGTACTATTACAGGTAAAATATAAATTGGTATATTTAAAAAATCTTTAAAAAAGTTACATATTTTTCTCTTTAAATTATATTCATTATTCTGGATCTCTTTAATATAGGATTTTTGATACAAACTAAAACTTACTTTGAAATTGAGGTAAAAATCCAATAATATTAAAGAATATAGGCTATTGTTTTTATCACCTTTTTAAAAAAAATAATTATGCTATGGTTCTCTTACTTGTTTTCTGAAAAAGAGACTGTTAGCTTAATACGTTCCATATTAAATATCAAATAATTACATTATGTAAACAGACATACGTAATTCAGTTTTTCGGCTGCCATTTTGAAACAGTAAAAGGTAGGGAAAAAGTTAAATACATAATTGTTTTTAAAGACCCTTTATTTGATATACAATTTATTATATGTTGCTATTTAAGAATTTTGAGTGTTAGGATTTTTGTATTCTTAAATTTTGAATATTTTTGTAATTTAGAAAATCCTGTGAAAAATGCCCCCTACCACATATTTAATTGAAAAATAGGTCAATAGCAAGTTAGGACAAAAATCTGGAGCTGTTCCGTATTGTAGGTAGGGTAACACGGTACTTTATTTTAAAGTCCTATTTCAAAACGTGTTGGTTGGTGCACCCTGTACATACGGTTAAGAGTAATTAACTTTTGTTTGCACCAAAATGTTCGGTGTAATTAGACCTTGATGTATCACACGACCCATGTTTACATTTTAAAATTCCCCAAAAAGCACCCCTACCCCCTAATTGGGCCCTTTAGGGGCATTTTTCAAAATTGAAAATAATTTTAACGGATTCGGAGAGGCGAAATTATGGAGAAAAGAGATAGAAAAAGTGTGGAAGTCAGTTATTAAGACAGCTGTAAATACTGCACGGGTGGTCAGACTCACCTTGTATAGTTTCCTAATGCTAGTAACGTACTACAGCAATCTGATCTAGTTACCATTATTTCCCATTCTTACTCTCTACCGAATTTCGTTCTTATAACAGCTGTAGTAACTTGACTTGAATAATTCTTTCCAGTGAAAACCCATACATAAGTGCTATTGTACCTGCATCAGGAATTACAAACTTTGATGTTAGCATCGTTTTAAAATTGTAATATAATAGTTAAGACTTTTTATTAAATTAACTATTCAAATTACTACATTAAGTGCAATCATAAAGACAATAAATAATTTTCGTAAGTAAAAGTAAATACGTTTATTACAAATCATGTAGTTTATGACAAGAGACATGAAATATGTTGAACAGAAAGAAACGTCTTATTTAATCATGCAATTAAAGATTTAGCTACTCAGAAAGTAGTGCCGGATAAAAAAGTCTATTTCGGAACATTCGTAGTAAAGTTTGCTAAACCCGTCTCTTTCTCTAGAGCGATAGTTAATTATTTAAAGTTAAATTCAATATAGCTAAGACACCTTGTATATCTGCTAACTTACATGTCTGAGAGAGCTCTTGCTATTAATCTGTTTAAACCTGAGACAATGTTTTGAGAACTATCTCACACATGTAATTGTAGACAATTAAACTTGAGACAATGATGGGGAATTACCTCACACGTGGACTTGCATATTTAAATACAGTTCAGACACCCTGTATATCTGCTTATCTATATCTTAATTTTAATTAACACCTTCGTATCGTCTGGTATCCTTAACTCTACTTCTCCGCAAGTGAAATTATAGTCTAGTAGTTTCAAAATTCGTAATACAGTTACATCGGGACCAAAAAGCTGCGATCAATAAAGCCTAGTCGATCTCTCTGCCATCAGTTACAAGTTCTGTTGCTTGGTAAGTCCTAGATTGACGGATGTCTTAGGACTAACTATTTGTATTGACCGATTGCCTGAACTCTAATAATAATATTAAAGTGAAATTGTAGTGTTGCGGCTTAAAATAGAAACATACAATTTAAGTATTTATTCTTATTTACACAAAAGATTATAACTATTGATTTTAAATTCTCAGAGTTGCTTTCCAACGTATTTAAATTTATCGTGAATAACAAAGTGGAGCATTCGTTTCTTATTTTTTAGAAAATACAATCACCTGTAAATTCTAACGGATTTTTAGATGTAATGTTTCCGTAAATAAGTAATGAATATATAAAGCGTTACATATAAAAGCAAATTTCTTTCCGTTATACATTTATAATAACTCAACATCTATTTCGAGTGCATTAAAGTTAAAAGTGTTTATGACAAGAGACAAAATTTACAATTTTATATCTTATTTTGAAGGCATGCTTAAAATTATGTTAGAAATCACCACACTACTCCAAACAATGTTAGCGAACCAACAATGTATGAAGGGAAATATTTATTGATGAAACAAAATAAATATTATTTATAAGTAATAATTAAGTTTAAATGAGGTAAATAACATTCAATGTAGTGTTATGGATACACCCGCTATGTTTGTCTTGGTATATATAAATGTATAACGAAGTGAAAGAATCTGCTCGCACGATACAAATACTTTAATGAAACAATAAACATGTTATACTTTACACCTAAGTGTCTAAAAGTGCTCTCTTTGGTCAACGTTAACTAAGTTTAAATTAGATAAATAACATTCAATGTAGTGTTATGGATACACCCGCTATGTTTGTCTTGGTATATATAAATGTATAACGAAGTGAAAGAATCTGCTCGCACGATACAAATACTTTAATGAAACAATAAACATATTATACTTTACACCTAAGTGTCTAAAAGTGCTCTCTTTGGTCAACGTTAACTAAGTTTAAATTAGATAAATAACATTCAATGTAGTGTTATGGATACACCGCTATGTTTGTCCTGGTACAAATAAATGTATAACGAAGTGAAAGAATCTGCTCGCACGATACAAATACTTTAATGAAACAATAAACATATTATACTTTACACCTAAGTGTCTAAAAGTGCTCTCTTTGGTCAACGTTAACTAAGTTTAAATTAGATAAATAACATTCAATGTAGTGTTATGGATACACCGCTATGTTTGTCCTGGTACAAATAAATGTATAACGAAGTGAAAGAATCTGCTCGCACGATACAAATACTTTAATGAAACAATAAACATGTTATACTTTACACCTAAGTGTCTAAAAGTGCTCTCTTTGGTCAACGTTAACTAAGTTTAAATTAGATAAATAACATTCAATGTAGTGTTATGGATACACCGCTATGTTTGTCCTGGTACAAATAAATGTATAACGAAGTGAAAGAATCTGCTCGCACGATACAAATACTTTAATGAAACAATAAACATGTTATACTTTACACCTAAGTGTCTAAAAGTGCTCTCTTTGGTCAACGTTAACTAAGTTTAAATTAGATAAATAACATTCAATGTAGTGTTATGGATACACCGCTATGTTTGTCCTGGTACAAATAAATGTATAACGAAGTGAAAGAATCTGCTCGCACGATACAAATACTTTAATGAAACAATAAACATGTTATACTTTACACCTAAGTGTCTAAAAGTGCTCTCTTTGGTCAACGTTAACTAAGTTTAAATTAGATAAATAACATTCAATGTAGTGTTATGGATACACCGCTATGTTTGTCCTGGTACAAATAAATGTATAACGAAGTGAAAGAATCTGCTCGCACGATACAAATACTTTAATGAAACAATAAACATGTTATACTTTACACCTAAGTGTCTAAAAGTGCTCTCTTTGGTCAACGTTAACTAAGTTTAAATTAGATAAATAACATTCAATGTAGTGTTATGGATACACCGCTATGTTTGTCCTGGTACAAATAAATGTATAACGAAGTGAAAGAATCTGCTCGCACGATACAAATACTTTAATGAAACAATAAACATGTTATACTTTACACCTAAGTGTCTAAAAGTGCTCTCTTTGGTCAACGTTAACTAAGTTTAAATTAGATAAATAACATTCAATGTAGTGTTATGGATACACCGCTATGTTTGTCCTGGTACAAATAAATGTATAACGAAGTGAAAGAATCTGCTCGCACGATACAAATACTTTAATGAAACAATAAACATGTTATACTTTACACCTAAGTGTCTAAAAGTGCTCTCTTTGGTCAACGTTAACTAAGTTTAAAATTAGATAAATAACATTCAATGTAGTGTTATGGATACACCGCTATGTTTGTCCTGGTACAAATAAATGTATAACGAAGTGAAAGAATCTGCTCGCACGATACAAATACTTTAATGAAACAATAAACATGTTATACTTTACACCTAAGTGTCTAAAAGTGCTCTCTTTGGTCAACGTTAACTAAGTTTAAATTAGATAAATAACATTCAATGTAGTGTTATGGATACACCGCTATGTTTGTCCTGGTACAAATAAATGTATAACGAAGTGAAAGAATCTGCTCGCACGATACAAATACTTTAATGAAACAATAAACATGTTTATACTTTACACCTAAGTGTCTAAAAGTGCTCTCTTTGGTCAACGTTAACTAAGTTTAAATTAGATAAATAACATTCAATGTAGTGTTATGGATACACCGCTATGTTTGTCCTGGTACAAATAAATGTATAACGAAGTGAAAGAATCTGCTCGCACGATACAAATACTTTAATGAAACAATAAACATGTTATACTTTACACCTAAGTGTCTAAAAGTGCTCTCTTTGGTCAACGTTAACTAAGTTTAAATTAGATAAATAACATTCAATGTAGTGTTATGGATACACCGCTATGTTTGTCTTGGTATATATAAATGTATAACGAAGTGAAAGAATCTGCTCGCACGATACAAATACTTTAATGAAACAATAAACATGTTATACTTTACACCTAAGTGTCTAAAAGTGCTCTCTTTGGTCAACGTTAACTAAGTTTAAATTAGATAAATAACATTCAATGTAGTGTTATGGATACACCGCTATGTTTGTCCTGGTACAAATAAATGTATAACGAAGTGAAAGAATCTGCTCGCACGATACAAATACTTTAATGAAACAATAAACATGTTATACTTTACACCTAAGTGTCTAAAAGTGCTCTCTTTGGTCAACGTTAACTAAGTTTAAATTAGATAAATAACATTCAATGTAGTGTTATGGATACACCGCTATGTTTGTCCTGGTACAAATAAATGTATAACGAAGTGAAAGAATCTGCTCGCACGATACAAATACTTTAATGAAACAATAAACATGTTATACTTTACACCTAAGTGTCTAAAAGTGCTCTCTTTGGTCAACGTTAACTAAGTTTAAATTAGATAAATAACATTCAATGTAGTGTTATGGATACACCGCTATGTTTGTCCTGGTACAAATAAATGTATAACGAAGTGAAAGAATCTGCTCGCACGATACAAATACTTTAATGAAACAATAAACATGTTATACTTTACACCTAAGTGTCTAAAAGTGCTCTCTTTGGTCAACGTTAACTAAGTTTAAATTAGATAAATAACATTCAATGTAGTGTTATGGATACACCGCTATGTTTGTCCTGGTACAAATAAATGTATAACGAAGTGAAAGAATCTGCTCGCACGATACAAATACTTTAATGAAACAATAAACATGTTATACTTTACACCTAAGTGTCTAAAAGTGCTCTCTTTGGTCAACGTTAACTAAGTTTAAATTAGATAAATAACATTCAATGTAGTGTTATGGATACACCGCTATGTTTGTCCTGGTACAAATAAATGTATAACGAAGTGAAAGAATCTGCTCGCACGATACAAATACTTTAATGAAACAATAAACATGTTATACTTTACACCTAAGTGTCTAAAAGTGCTCTCTTTGGTCAACGTTAACTAAGTTTAAATTAGATAAATAACATTCAATGTAGTGTTATGGATACACCGCTATGTTTGTCCTGGTACAAATAAATGTATAACGAAGTGAAAGAATCTGCTCGCACGATACAAATACTTTAATGAAACAATAAACATGTTATACTTTACACCTAAGTGTCTAAAAGTGCTCTCTTTGGTCAACGTTAACTAAGTTTAAATTAGATAAATAACATTCAATGTAGTGTTATGGATACACCGCTATGTTTGTCCTGGTACAAATAAATGTATAACGAAGTGAAAGAATCTGCTCGCACGATACAAATACTTTAATGAAACAATAAACATGTTATACTTTACACCTAAGTGTCTAAAAGTGCTCTCTTTGGTCAACGTTAACTAAGTTTAAATTAGATAAATAACATTCAATGTAGTGTTATGGATACACCGCTATGTTTGTCCTGGTACAAATAAATGTATAACGAAGTGAAAGAATCTGCTCGCACGATACAAATACTTTAATGAAACAATAAACATGTTATACTTTACACCTAAGTGTCTAAAAGTGCTCTCTTTGGTCAACGTTAACTAAGTTTAAATTAGATAAATAACATTCAATGTAGTGTTATGGATACACCGCTATGTTTGTCCTGGTACAAATAAATGTATAACGAAGTGAAAGAATCTGCTCGCACGATACAAATACTTTAATGAAACAATAAACATGTTATACTTTACACCTAAGTGTCTAAAAGTGCTCTCTTTGGTCAACGTTAACTAAGTTTAAATTAGATAAATAACATTCAATGTAGTGTTATGGATACACCGCTATGTTTGTCCTGGTACAAATAAATGTATAACGAAGTGAAAGAATCTGCTCGCACGATACAAATACTTTAATGAAACAATAAACATGTTATACTTTACACCTAAGTGTCTAAAAGTGCTCTCTTTGGTCAACGTTAACTAAGTTTAAATTAGATAAATAACATTCAATGTAGTGTTATGGATACACCGCTATGTTTGTCCTGGTACAAATAAATGTATAACGAAGTGAAAGAATCTGCTCGCACGATACAAATACTTTAATGAAACAATAAACATGTTATACTTTACACCTAAGTGTCTAAAAGTGCTCTCTTTGGTCAACGTTAACTAAGTTTAAATTAGATAAATAACATTCAATGTAGTGTTATGGATACACCGCTATGTTTGTCCTGGTACAAATAAATGTATAACGAAGTGAAAGAATCTGCTCGCACGATACAAATACTTTAATGAAACAATAAACATGTTATACTTTACACCTAAGTGTCTAAAAGTGCTCTCTTTGGTCAACGTTAACTAAGTTTAAATTAGATAAATAACATTCAATGTAGTGTTATGGATACACCGCTATGTTTGTCCTGGTACAAATAAATGTATAACGAAGTGAAAGAATCTGCTCGCACGATACAAATACTTTAATGAAACAATAAACATGTTATACTTTACACCTAAGTGTCTAAAAGTGCTCTCTTTGGTCAACGTTAACTAAGTTTAAATTAGATAAATAACATTCAATGTAGTGTTATGGATACACCGCTATGTTTGTCCTGGTACAAATAAATGTATAACGAAGTGAAAGAATCTGCTCGCACGATACAAATACTTTAATGAAACAATAAACATGTTATACTTTACACCTAAGTGTCTAAAAGTGCTCTCTTTGGTCAACGTTAACTAAGTTTAAATTAGATAAATAACATTCAATGTAGTGTTATGGATACACCGCTATGTTTGTCCTGGTACAAATAAATGTATAACGAAGTGAAAGAATCTGCTCGCACGATACAAATACTTTAATGAAACAATAAACATGTTATACTTTACACCTAAGTGTCTAAAAGTGCTCTCTTTGGTCAACGTTAACTAAGTTTAAATTAGATAAATAACATTCAATGTAGTGTTATGGATACACCGCTATGTTTGTCCTGGTGGTACAAATAAATGTATAACGAAGTGAAAGAATCTGCTCGCACGATACAAATACTTTAATGAAACAATAAACATGTTATACTTTACACCTAAGTGTCTAAAAGTGCTCTCTTTGGTCAACGTTAACTAAGTTTAAATTAGATAAATAACATTCAATGTAGTGTTATGGATACACCGCTATGTTTGTCCTGGTACAAATAAATGTATAACGAAGTGAAAGAATCTGCTCGCACGATACAAATACTTTAATGAAACAATAAACATGTTATACTTTACACCTAAGTGTCTAAAAGTGCTCTCTTTGGTCAACGTTAACTAAGTTTAAATTAGATAAATAACATTCAATGTAGTGTTATGGATACACCGCTATGTTTGTCCTGGTACAAATAAATGTATAACGAAGTGAAAGAATCTGCTCGCACGATACAAATACTTTAATGAAACAATAAACATGTTATACTTTACACCTAAGTGTCTAAAAGTGCTCTCTTTGGTCAACGTTAACTAAGTTTAAATTAGATAAATAACATTCAATGTAGTGTTATGGATACACCGCTATGTTTGTCCTGGTACAAATAAATGTATAACGAAGTGAAAGAATCTGCTCGCACGATACAAATACTTTAATGAAACAATAAACATATTATACTTTACACCTAAGTGTCTAAAAGTGCTCTCTTTGGTCAACGTTAACTAAGTTTAAATTAGATAAATAACATTCAATGTAGTGTTATGGATACACCGCTATGTTTGTCCTGGTACAAATAAATGTATAACGAAGTGAAAGAATCTGCTCGCACGATACAAATACTTTAATGAAACAATAAACATGTTATACTTTACACCTAAGTGTCTAAAAGTGCTCTCTTTGGTCAACGTTAACTAAGTTTAAATTAGATAAATAACATTCAATGTAGTGTTATGGATACACCGCTATGTTTGTCCTGGTACAAATAAATGTATAACGAAGTGAAAGAATCTGCTCGCACGATACAAATACTTTAATGAAACAATAAACATGTTATACTTTACACCTAAGTGTCTAAAAGTGCTCTCTTTGGTCAACGTTAACTAAGTTTAAATTAGATAAATAACATTCAATGTAGTGTTATGGATACACCGCTATGTTTGTCCTGGTACAAATAAATGTATAACGAAGTGAAAGAATCTGCTCGCACGATACAAATACTTTAATGAAACAATAAACATGTTATACTTTACACCTAAGTGTCTAAAAGTGCTCTCTTTGGTCAACGTTAACTAAGTTTAAATTAGATAAATAACATTCAATGTAGTGTTATGGATACACCGCTATGTTTGTCCTGGTACAAATAAATGTATAACGAAGTGAAAGAATCTGCTCGCACGATACAAATACTTTAATGAAACAATAAACATGTTATACTTTACACCTAAGTGTCTAAAAGTGCTCTCTTTGGTCAACGTTAACTAAGTTTAAATTAGATAAATAACATTCAATGTAGTGTTATGGATACACCGCTATGTTTGTCCTGGTACAAATAAATGTATAACGAAGTGAAAGAATCTGCTCGCACGATACAAATACTTTAATGAAACAATAAACATGTTATACTTTACACCTAAGTGTCTAAAAGTGCTCTCTTTGGTCAACGTTAACTAAGTTTAAATTAGATAAATAACATTCAATGTAGTGTTATGGATACACCGCTATGTTTGTCCTGGTACAAATAAATGTATAACGAAGTGAAAGAATCTGCTCGCACGATACAAATACTTTAATGAAACAATAAACATGTTATACTTTACACCTAAGTGTCTAAAAGTGCTCTCTTTGGTCAACGTTAACTAAGTTTAAATTAGATAAATAACATTCAATGTAGTGTTATGGATACACCGCTATGTTTGTCCTGGTACAAATAAATGTATAACGAAGTGAAAGAATCTGCTCGCACGATACAAATACTTTAATGAAACAATAAACATGTTATACTTTACACCTAAGTGTCTAAAAGTGCTCTCTTTGGTCAACGTTAACTAAGTTTAAATTAGATAAATAACATTCAATGTAGTGTTATGGATACACCGCTATGTTTGTCCTGGTACAAATAAATGTATAACGAAGTGAAAGAATCTGCTCGCACGATACAAATACTTTAATGAAACAATAAACATGTTATACTTTACACCTAAGTGTCTAAAAGTGCTCTCTTTGGTCAACGTTAACTAAGTTTAAATTAGATAAATAACATTCAATGTAGTGTTATGGATACACCGCTATGTTTGTCCTGGTACAAATAAATGTATAACGAAGTGAAAGAATCTGCTCGCACGATACAAATACTTTAATGAAACAATAAACATATTATACTTTACACCTAAGTGTCTAAAAGTGCTCTCTTTGGTCAACGTTAACTAAGTTTAAATTAGATAAATAACATTCAATGTAGTGTTATGGATACACCGCTATGTTTGTCCTGGTACAAATAAATGTATAACGAAGTGAAAGAATCTGCTCGCACGATACAAATACTTTAATGAAACAATAAACATGTTATACTTTACACCTAAGTGTCTAAAAGTGCTCTCTTTGGTCAACGTTAACTAAGTTTAAATTAGATAAATAACATTCAATGTAGTGTTATGGATACACCGCTATGTTTGTCCTGGTACAAATAAATGTATAACGAAGTGAAAGAATCTGCTCGCACGATACAAATACTTTAATGAAACAATAAACATGTTATACTTTACACCTAAGTGTCTAAAAGTGCTCTCTTTGGTCAACGTTAACTAAGTTTAAATTAGATAAATAACATTCAATGTAGTGTTATGGATACACCGCTATGTTTTGTCCTGGTACAAATAAATGTATAACGAAGTGAAAGAATCTGCTCGCACGATACAAATACTTTAATGAAACAATAAACATGTTATACTTTACACCTAAGTGTCTAAAAGTGCTCTCTTTGGTCAACGTTAACTAAGTTTAAATTAGATAAATAACATTCAATGTAGTGTTATGGATACACCGCTATGTTTGTCCTGGTACAAATAAATGTATAACGAAGTGAAAGAATCTGCTCGCACGATACAAATACTTTAATGAAACAATAAACATGTTATACTTTACACCTAAGTGTCTAAAAGTGCTCTCTTTGGTCAACGTTAACTAAGTTTAAATTAGATAAATAACATTCAATGTAGTGTTATGGATACACCGCTATGTTTGTCCTGGTACAAATAAATGTATAACGAAGTGAAAGAATCTGCTCGCACGATACAAATACTTTAATGAAACAATAAACATGTTATACTTTACACCTAAGTGTCTAAAAGTGCTCTCTTTGGTAAACGTTAACGGTTAAAACTTTTACTGTAGTTTCTGATGATCAGGCGAATTCTTGAATCGAGTTATGTGAATTGAAACATCAGATCAGTGAATCCAGACCGCGGACAGTACAACGGATAACAACTGAACTGAATGTTTCGCCTGTTTCGACAACAAAACTTGCAACCGTTCGCCGTTCGCGCTCTTTCACGTGTTAAATTTTGATATTTCTATTGTATACTTCTAAAGTGAGATCTATGTTTTGTGTTAAAGTTCAATGTACCAGTGCTGTTTATCCGGATTAAACTTCTCATAACTGTTTATTTGTATTTGTAACAGAATTATTATTTTTCCTAAATGATCCCAAGTATGGGATTGTTTATTAAAAAAAGCACGGTCCCAGTCTATTCAATGTGTGAAAAAGAATTTCTTTCGGTGGTTAAACGACCAACTATTGAAAGATACAGCACCACCAATAGCTTAAAATGTTCTTAGAGGTCGGAGAAGGTGTATTAATATTTTTGGACGATGCTAATCCTGTTTCGATTCTAAAAAATTGCCCCCTTAATCCCTAGAGCTAAATCCTGCCTTGTACCTCGTCTAGTTGTAGTAAAATTTAGGATAACATTTCCGTTATATGTTTCGTTTATTGTTACACATTAAAAGATGTAAACATAGACTGCAACTTCGGTTTGGTACATCTTAAATTTCTATTTAAAACCTGTACTTCTTTCTTCAAACACATTTAAACTTGAATGGTTGATGTTTTAAGCGTAAATTAGTTATATTTGTATCCTTTAAAACTATTTTTTAAGACTTCAAAATTAAGTTATGTATATTGCTTGATGAGAAAAACAAATCTTTTGAGTAAACAAGAAAAGATTCTATTAGGGGTTTCCTGGAAAATAATATCCTAAGCTGGAAAATAAAATAATTAGTTACCAGTTTGATCAGGTCAGACTAACTATAGCCCCGCTGACCTCAATTGGGTACCAGTGACAGACAAAATTTTTCCCCAGTTGTAAAACATATACTTTACAACTGTAGTATGAGTTTTAAATATATAAAAGTTATCTATATTTTGTATACTTTACCTGTTAGAAAGTACGTCCCACCACATGTCACAACAGCCTTCGCTTAGGTTACCACATTTCAAATGTAGCTCATTTTATTCTCAATATGTTCTGAGATAAATATTGTGTGGAGACATAGACAGAATGACAGTCATCCAACAAAGAAATTGTCAGAAAAATAACGCATCATAGAACTTATTCTTGAAAAAATGAAGATTTAAGAAATATTTTAAGTCTACATATGACATATTTCTTGACATGTCCTGTTACATGATACATTAAGATTTTTCAGTAAATTGAGTTTCAATCAATGCATAATTCATAAAAGTCTCCACAAAAGTTCATATAAAATTATTTTTTATGTTTAGGAATATTTTAGCCTACATATAGTAGTAATATATCACATGTTTAAATCTTTTAAAGGGATATTGAAAGAGTTTATAAATGTATTTATTCTGTTATTTTCTCCTTCCCATCATGATTACTCATGTACCATATGCTAATACCAATAAAAATATATTCGCTAACACTCTGCCAAATCTCACATATAAACATGCAGATGCATCGTATTCAATCTTCCTTATATAGAGATAAATATTGCACAAAATAAACTCCATAGAACATAACGTTTTCGAGTTAACATTGAAGAAATACAGAAAGATAGACAGGCATACAAACAGGAAGGAAGTTTTCCCAGCCCCACGCATAAAAGGCTTCGGGAAAGCTCAGCCAAACACTGCGTCATGTGACAGAGACTGGGCCTGAGATTGTCAGAGTGTTAACAACTGCTGTATTATTTCATGAAATGATAGGCTAATGTAGTAACAAGATTTGTTGTATCTTCCAATGGAACTTCATGTCTTTGGCAGAAAATCCACAAATATCTCCTTATCATCCATCCTTAGTTACATTAGGTATTTCAGAGTGTGGAAATCGCACGAGAATGCCGAGGAATCTCCCCCTCCCAGTCGAGGGATCATTGATCAGATTTTACAAAATTAAATTTCGCTTCTGAACACAGTAAAATACAGTCACACCTAAAACAAATATACTGAAATTTCTGCTTGGATAACACCTTCATGGAAAAATAGCCTAATTTTTTTGTGAAATGCAGGACTGTTGCGAGGATATTCCCGGTTGATTCAAACTGATAGGTCCAATTGAAAAGTGGATTTTATGATCTGAAAAGATAGATTTCCAATCAATACCCTCTATAAGGGTCAAAATATACTTATATAAAATATTTTTATTGCATATTTTAACCAAATTGTGTATGAAAAAGGAACTATCGATTGCTAAAATATGGCTTTCTCTTATATTAAATTTGCTATTTAATATAACACCCAACATTGTTCTAGTATGGACCAAGTTGTATATTAAGATTAGTAACCTCAAGTATATTTATTTCAATGTTATCAAAAGCCACTGATATAGGGTGTACATGTACAGCTACGTTATATTTTACGCAACTGACAATATGATGCTCTAGTATAACCCGCTGTAGGTAATGAACTGTATGGCTACAGAGTGGTTCTTGAAAGCTCTGAAATTAAAAAGCCGTCAGTTTGGCTAGTGCAATATATAATAAACCGCAATTAAGGACAAACATATAATATTAAACATTTCAATCCTCACAATCAATACTTTTTATGTTTTTGAACAATATACGATTAAAGAATAATCATATTTGCTTGACTGCGTATAAATAAAACTAGCTTATTTCATAGCGCTGTGAATTTTTTGAAATGTCTTTGCTGGTATTATACGGCAAAACTAAACGTACTCAATTTAATATTCATGGAATCACCGTTAAATATTCACCCGTTCTATTATTTTAATGTTGTGTCTGTAGAAGTAAGACTAAATTGCATTAAAGTTTAATATCTACGACTGAGAAAACTTACTCACAGAAGAACTGGTTGTCAATCTGTAATAATGGATAATGAACGAAATAAAATTAAAGTAATATTCATTGCTTATTGTATCTCATTGTCTACATTGATTGGTTCTGCGTTAAACACGTGTAGAGTAATTACTTTGAAAGAATAATTAACTCTATTACCACTAAACCAATTTTGTGGTAATTGTCTATGGCCGGTATTTCCTCTTAGTATTTTATAATATTTTAGAAGTCAACACATGAAAAAAAAAACATTACTCATGTCAACAGTTATTTAACGATAACGATCTAGAAGATTAAATGAATATAGAATGAGTGTAAAAAGTGACTTGATTGCATTAATGAAGTGGGGGTTGCCATAATTACCAACTAATATGATATCGTTTCACCATAGTACATGCGAAGATTCGCTTCATATATTAACACCGAAGTACAGATGAATTAGGTGACGTAATTACATTTATAAATTGCATATATTATTTTCAGTATTAAACACTTTTATAGAAACACATGTTATTAACAAGCCATTGCTTAGATACAACGACAAAACTACAATTATATATTACTAGGATTAATTTAAATTTAAAATAATGACAGCTAGGATTACTTATAAAATATTTTAACCCAAGTTTTTCAGTTGTGCTATTTTTCTAGGTATTTATAATATAAATTACTTGAAAATTTCAATCAACACCCATTACTTTTTTTGTACTGTCAAAACCATTACATTATTGAAGGAATAATTAAGGTATATATATATATATATAATAGATTCCTATTGAAGTAATTAATTTATTGAAATTTTCCTTATGACAATTTTGACAAAAATATCTATTAAAATACATTTCATTACAATATAAGTAAGAAAATTATTTATAAACAGAATTTATTTGAGTATAGATAATGAAATTTCCCAAACGTTCTAATGTACTGCCTGTAATTGATTTATAACAATTAATTTCTACTTTTCATATTTTACATAAATATCTATAAATATAAATACACACACATATGTATGTATGTATATGTATTATATATATATATATATATATACATTACATGTTATATATATATAATATATATATATATATATATAATATATATATATATATATAATATATATATATATATATATATATATATATATATATATAATATCCAGCTACATCTCGTGGAATTATCAAAACTTATTCTTTTATATATTTTTTGCTTTCATAAAAGCTATGTTACAGGGCTCTAACTGATATTTAGATTTTCAAATATTCCTACTGCCACTGAAATTACCCAAATAAAAACGAATATTGTACTTTATTTTATATTAATTAAGTGAAATGTATTTTAATGTTTGTATAAGAAAAATTGCTAATTCCAAATTTGGATTTTGTAGCAAGTTACAATATTGGAAATAATAAAATAGTACATTAAACCCTGTTATATAACATTTAATAAAGGTAATCTTTTGTAAAATTTGATATTTTTCCTTGAGTTTAGTATCAACAGAACTTGGCCAGGCATTGTGGACCAGTGTTTGTCTGATAAAAACAAACATTTATCAGAAGATCCAAAACAATCCTTTGCTTAAACATTAAAGTAATCAAAATATGTTAACGTATTCTACTTACCGGATAGTATATTAAAACAAATGTTTAATATTTGGATTTTTATATACGGTTGTATGTAATATATATATATTATATATATATATATATATATATATATATATTGCTTCAAGTATAATTTTTAATATTTTCTCGAATATAATCATCATATTAAAAAGAAACAACACACCGTATACAAGTAAGCTCTCAATGCTGCATCACGTGACACGGTGATTGTTTTAATTCGATCTAGCATATAAACCGCCAGTTTCGTTACTGCAGGATCCTTTAGTGCAGTAAAAAGATCCCTAAAACGGGAAAATAATCTCATTAATAATTTTAGATAGTAATGAGCCTAATAGTGATATTCTTTATATCCAAATTAAATTCTGCGTAGAAGAACTATCGAATATTACTCGATACCGTATTGTTGTGTATACATTTTTTAGGCATTGAAATGCAATATTCAAGGCTGTTTCAAATAAATGTATTAATTTAAGCTTACTCGTTCTTTTAAACTGACATAAACTAAAGAAATAAGTCAGTCCAAACGATGATTAATTACAAAATATGGAGTAAATTGTTTCGGACGGTTATTTGATAAATATAAAGTCAACTACGTTGAACTATTAAGCGGCTGAACAAACTCTGATAAGTACTTTAATAAGTTTAGCAATAACTCCCTGGAAACTTCTCAGAAGTATTACTTGTCTTGCAAGTTGTTACTTATTCAGTTTATTTACGCATTGTTCTAACGTATTTTTTCAGTCCTTATCAAAATTACGTTAAACAAGAGTTGTCTTCTATAGACAGATAGAAACTGTCTTAAATTAATAAAATTATTATCTATAAATAGTAATAAGGAATATTCACAAGTTAATCTCTCAGACTTTTATTTATAAGCCAGAGTAAATTTGCAATATATTTATTTGTTTTCCCTTGGTAATTTATATTAATATTATTACAATAATTTATTATATTTATTATAATAATTATTAATAAATTATTTCAGCTCGGAGACATCCAATGCCAATGAGTTCAGGACCGTTTCGTACAGGTTTTAGGCTATAACTTGGATTCAATTATTGTATTGTTCCAGTGGATCTACTCGAGAAGATGTTAAGATTGGAACGGCTGATCTATAGAAGACAGCTGCTAGATGAGGTGTTATTTCAGAGAATCAATACAACAATTTTGGTTGTCTTGAGTTTCTATGTTTTATTGCGTTCAGAACATCTTCAGTTACAGAATATACGGATCGTTTCCAGATCTCTACCAATTAAAAATTAAAGGTGTTATTATTAGGCTGCATATAGTCGAAAATCTCATTCCTTCAGAACGTGACTTCTTCTATGATAGTGTGGTTTTAGCGTAAGGAATCTTTCATCTCTGCTCGTTTCCCATATAATTATTGAAATATAGATGTAAATGATTTTACTATTTGTTTACTATTACTATTTGGCCTGTTTTTTTTTATTTACGATGTGTTGATAGTATTATATATTTTACTATTATATATTTAACTGTTGTTTAATTCATTTAGGTCTGACATATATTGTTTAAGCTTCGCAAAAGTATAAAAGATGAGCAATTCTAATATTATATTATTAATTTAGATTATATTAGAGATAATTTATTAGTTAAAAAGTTGGTAACACAAAACATACACTTGTTGTGTTGTTTATTTCCTCAACGTAATGTAAAGAAACTAAATTGTTTCTCAGTGTTTACAAAACAGTGTTTAGAATACAAGTAATTTTGTGAGAATTTATTTAGGCTTATATTATTTTACTGGATAATATCATATATAATTCAGTATGGTTTTTTATCATCAAATAAGTTCATTAAAAGGTTTCAAGCATACTGAGCTCAAGATTTACGACGGCTCTAACCCTATTTTAGCTTTGAAAGGCTCATAAGAAACAGTTTTTTAAGTAGGAAGAAGAATAAAAATGTAACTCTAAAAAAAGCTATTCGGGATTTCAAAATCAAACCAAATCAGATTTTTTTGCTGGAACATTATACAAAGAACAGCAAAAGTCAAAGTTTTACTTTTTTCTTGCTAACATTTTTGCTATACATACCATAAGAACTCTTATTCAAACATATAATTTGTAAACTTACCAACATCCATTCATTCACCAATTATTCCCACTTCCAGCGACGGATTCAGTCAGTATTTTTAATTGGTGGTATCTGCAAAAAACTCGTCAACATTACAAAATCTTTCTGACTCTAAAAAGCGTTTCAAACTAGTTTTTACCATCTTGAGCGTTGGAGTGTTTTTATTGAATCTGGAAATTTATTCACGAAATGAAAATCAGCCTGTATAGACAAGCGTTCATAAACCTCCGTTCCTGTTTCTACCAGTTCGGTAGTTATTTCTGCCTCTATTCTCATACACATATATGACTCGGCCATTCGTCATGGCACATATATACATAAAAAACTGAGTTGTTTCCAAGATGGAGAGACTGGGCAGCGTCAACACTTGAACATTTTGAAGGCTTATTTGCATGACTTCAAATTTAAACTGAGCGATAATGCCGATTAGAAACTGACTCGGGCAGTATTTGGATAGACAACTCAAAACATAAATGCCTGAGGCCAATTTGGAGCAAACGTGATCGATATGATTATTCAAAGTCAACACTCGATCGAGGTATATTCCCATGACACACAATATATCGGTAATACCAATCACTCGGGATCATCGCCTACAGTAAAATTATAGAATGTTGAGATGTTATGAAACAAATTTTGGATCGCAATTTCCGATACTACAGATCTATGTAAAGGAGATTCCAAGGGTTTTACTGACATAAAAAAATAAAAACTCACAAAGGGCATCGTGTTACACCTAAAAAAAAATTTGTTAATCACATATCGAAGCACATCGGGACTTGAAGCTTTTTCTGACTGCAAGGTAAAAATCACGTTAGGCGGAATTTCCTTGGGTAGTCAGAAATAACAAATGTAAAATTAACTAAGAGCTATCAAAATAGTAAACATTTTACATATTGGCTAGTATTCATCATTACGTCTCCACAGACCAATCCCAAAGACATGTGAAATTCCTGAAATCTACTAACAGTAGGTGTGTCTATAATAAAGCAAATGCAAGGGGAGAAATACCGAAATCGCACGTAAAAGATTTCAAGACATCAATGACGGAAAATGTGCTGAAATTTATTGCTCATATTTATTAAAGATTTGCTATTTATAAACTGCCTAATTGGTGTGTAAAATATGGAAAGTCAAAATTCAAATGAGAGTGCAAACAATTTAAGGAGCAACTACCCTAAAGTGGGGAAGGTATCTAACTTAAACAGTTGTATTTAAATGTGTTTCAGAAGCTGTCGCCAGATTATAGCTTTGAAAACTCTTCTTCATCAACCACAATGAACCATTCCTATATCTAATTAGGGACAAAGATAATAAGAAGATGAAACAGTACTAGAATCAGGGATGCTAAATTTTAGAACTCAGTCAAGTTAAAACGAATATCGAGAAAAAATCTGCAAATACTTAACAAATACCGAGAACAATACTAAAGGAATGAGAGAGGAAAATATATGGTGTCAGAGAATATTGATTTAAAATTTTAGCTATGTGTAATAAACATCTATACAACGTTTTACTTGTATTAAACATATCTTTAAATACTCTTCGATTTTCAAAAGTTTGTATTTTTCGTGTTTGAAAAATGTGAACAATCATATCTTATCCTATATTACGTAAAGCATTATTTTTGTTAATGAATAATTAATGTGTGGCTACAAATTTATAGAGTACATAAAAAAAATTGGAACCCACGCTATTTATTCATTTTATTCGAGTAAAAACCAGATTTAAAAACAAAATTTAAAAATAAAAGTTCTTAAATTTTGTTATATTACAACTATAGGCAGTATATATGTATTTTCTTGAAAATAAAAATCTAGCTGTTTTTCTAAAATAGTAAACAATTTTTCATTGTTCCCGTAAAGGTTTTTAAAATAGTACACACTCCTTCTAGAGGAGGGATAGCTAGTAATATATATATATATATATATATATTTACATTCTTCTTTTATCATGTCTGAATTAGTTCTCGTATAAAACTAAAATTATTTCTCTAAAAAAAAGGATTTTACAGATAGAGAGCTCCATTAATAACGGAGATATGAATAGTCAAAGTGTTTTTGTTGAGAAACATTTTTAAATGTGCAGCTATTCTATAATTATAACTTTAAATCCAACGTCTGACATATAAGAATCTTTGCATGGTGTTTAATATTTATAAACGTTCAAGCGTGAAAGGAGAATTATTCATGTTAAGAGCGTGTCCGTTCGTTCAAAGTGTATGAAAGACATGATTCATGTAACTTGTACACTGTAAATATTACACATTCACATTTGTATCCGTTTGACATTTGACTGGGTTAAAAAATAATCCACAATATCTTTTTATAATTTATTACAAAGCACTAATATTGTAATATTACTTAAGAGAAGAGATTTATCAGCAGTATGTATGTACGTGGTGATGGAGTATACAAGGATTGACAGTTGTTTTAGATTCAACCATTAAAAGCAATTATTGTTCGGAAAATCTAACTGTATCGAAGGACTGAAAGTAAAAAAAAATATTACCAGAGATTTTCAGACAAATATTGAAAAGTATATTTCAATGAAGGAGTTAAAGTACATAGCTCTGTTGTTATAGTTTAGGAAAAGCAATTCCTAGTTTCAAACCTTTTTACGTACTTCATACATATGTTTATATTCTGTAAGACATGATTATGTATTGTCTCAGTATACAAGATAGAAGCCTCGCCTCTTTATGTTTATCATTCTTATAACTTCTGTACATATTTAGCTTACAATTCAGAATAGGAATTGGGACATTGGGATTTTCTACCAAGTTACGATGTGAACTAATCAAATTCCCCATGAAAGTAGCGGATTTGTCTTTCGTTGGGAAGTTTCGCTTTATTTTTAACGCGTTGTAAATTCTTCAACACCGTGCACATGTGGGAACTGCAAAAGTTACGTTTGGAAATATCACAATAACGTTTGTGAAGTTTTTGAAATAAAATTAGACGAAGTAAAATACCGTAGGTAAAAGAATTCTAAAGTTACAAAACACTTTAAATAAAAAATTTTTTTAACATTTAAATCGCATGATCCACAGTACGTAAATCTACTCGCAATGAACCAATCTTAATCCAAATTGCAGCAAATTCTATTAGGTATTCTATTCTAGGATTTATAACTGTAATAACTAGAAACTGCCTTATATCAGGAATATCTTTTGACTCATTTTTATCCAACAGCAATTTTCTTTGACAATATCCATCAAAGAGCTTTTCTTCTAAGAATATTACCTTCTTTAATATGAAGTTATGAAACATCAAGATAGCCCTATCGATACATTTTACTTGGAATTTGGCTTCAATATCAGCCTCTCGTATTGCCTGTACTACTTCTTTTGCAGTTTGAAGTGATAATGTGTTTTGATGTAAAAATAGATATGAGACAGTTATTAGAGGAATTTCCATACTATTATATTGCTATTTTTAGAATTCAAGAAATGTCTACTGAGCCATTTAAATCTTTACTCTCATAAATAATGTTTAGGTAAAAGTTTATAGTAAAATCCATTAACTTGAACTCGCAACATTATGATCTTGTATGCTCGCAAAGTGTGCTAATTCACATTTCTTTTTGAGTGCGACTAATATTAAAGTAAATTTTGTATCTAAGTTTTGTGTTAGAAGATTTGAAAGCGTAATATTATTCCATAAATAACGATTCAGAAAACAAATTTATGTCACTTACTCAGGGAAAATACTTAGGTAAACTTTTCGTAAAATAATTGTCTTTTATTGAAACTTAATGATAAAATATAAATTTAGAGTAATATTAATCAAACATTGTTTTATTTGAGCTCTATTCAGTATTAGGTTCTAGAAAGGAGGTGACCTCACTCCAAACACTAGTTTCATAAGAGTTTAACGTTATAAAAGAAATTGGTTTCCTGTATGTATAGAACGTATATTGAACATGTATATAGCTGGTTAGAGATACTGAATTATACGTAGACTTTCGACTCCATTGATCATAAATTACAGACTATTAAAATGCATTTTCATGGGTTTGGCAAAATATGAATTGAGTATGTCAAGTCCTATTTAAATAACCGATGACAGACTGCAAGAGTGGAAAGTGAAACTTCAGCTGCACTAGTTTACTACTCAAGGAATCTCCCTTGTTCCTATATTGTTTCATACTTACACCTCTGTCATCCTTATATGAATACGGAACTGCACTATCCATCAATATGCAGATGAATGTCAAGCTTTACTTGTCATGAGATTCGGAACTCATTGAAGAGGTAATTCTTCCAATAAACTTTTATCTTCATCTTGTACTTACCTGGTCTGTCAATAATGGTCTAAAGATAAACATAGAGAAGTGTTATGTGATCTAACTCGCGTCCAAAATGTTGTACAGAATCTCAGTTAGAGTGACGAGAGGATTGAACTTTGCTGTAAATGTTTGTCATTTATGACTAAAGCATCAACTCTAGTAGTCATACTTGTCAATGGCCTTACAATCTCTGATCACTTCATTCAAGCAATTCAGCTACTTTTGGCTGGCTGAAAGGTCGTTATGGATTTAGAAACAAGAATGTATCAAGTTACACATAATGCAGTCACTGGTTCTTTCAGTATTCTATTACTGCTATCTCGCTTATGGTTACAGCATATCAAGGGAGGTCACCAATATAATTCAGAAAACACAATTTGAAACGACTGGAACACGTGACCTCCCGTCGGATTGATACAAATATACTTCAAATGGAAACACTGTGTGGGGTATTACCCAACCGCATTATGCATAACATTCTAGGTCTGTAGAGTCTCAGTGCTTGTGCCAGAGGCTGCTATTCCAGAACGAGGTCTCTCAGCGTAGCATGTACCGTGAACAGCTTCACTTCCGAAAAGTAAATTTTTGAAGTGGGTAGGAGAAGCTTCTCTGATTTCTATCCCGTATAATGACCATGTATAAGGACCTCATCGAATGTTTAGAGAATCTTTCCAGTTTAAAATTCATGTACCTTTAAGGCTTTAGACCTGTCTAGCCAAACGAGTTTTTCATTTACAAATAATACAAATTTTTAATTAATTTTGCGCAAGAATAAAGTGCTTGTAGAAAAGTGCACTGTATTGGTGTTAAAGGTAAGGTATGAATTTGGAATGGTTTCAAAATTATCTAAAAGAAAGATATAATAAAAGAAGACGGTTATTTCAATTCTAGGCTTTCGTGGTGTAACCGAATAGGTTGAATATGGTGTATTTTGGGAACTTAATAAGAACCACTTCTGCTTGTAATATATAAACAAAATTTAATATTACCCTACTAGATGGCCAGATATTTCTATAAGCAGATGACATCGCCTTATTTTTCAAGAGCTCCTGCTAGGAGTAAAGCATTTGGAGGAGTGGAGCAGGGGCTGTTCACTGTCAAGCGATGGTCTGATCAAAATCAGGTTAAAGTTAGTTTCCAATAAAACAAAATGCTTGGCAATATTACCGAGCTCTGCCGCAAATCCTCTAATCTTTACTGGGAAATTCCATACTTGCTTATCCCAGAATAAAGTTAGCTGCTTAATAGTTGAAAGAGCGCCAGATATAAAGATTCACAGCGTATATTTCACAGGAGCCTTACGTGGGCAGTTCATGTGTAATTGTTAATTAACCTATTGTCAAATATAATTGATATATGTTATGTTATTCATAAAATATACACTCAATTTATTTTTATAACCCTTTTGTACAAGCGTTATTACCATTCAATATTAATGCTTATGGCGTAGCATATAAAAGTATTCTTCTACCATTCCATCCTTAAAAGAAAGTCTTTATGAAAGCTGCATTAAAATAACTAACTAGATAAGCCTCTGAAAAGTTATTTAACGAGTTCAAGGTTTTGAACATAACTCCAATAATTTGCTAGGAGTCCTTGTATAAAAATTTGGACTTGCATAAAAAACACAACATTTTAAAAACATAAGTTTTTAGTCAGTTATCGAACTACTGTTTTATCTTGAATATTAGACGCATCTATTATGCCAAACTTTTTATAATTTCTTAGTTTCCAATTGTTTGTTACGGTTAACTGCGTTATATTAATTCAATTATATGTTTAAAGGCATTAGATACATTTAATATGCTATAGAATTGTATAAATTCACCTGTAATATATCTGTAAAAGAAAAGAGAGAATCGAATTCTAAAGCGACTTAAAAAAATAGAACAGCGACTTAATAAAGATGTACTCGACATGAGAGGTCTGTATATAATGTACATACAAATACTTGCTTTTTCGTCACTAACTGCTATCAAGATATGATCGATATCCGTGTCATTCAATAAGATTATACCAAATGAAAAACATTTAATTTTGGATTGTTTGAAAATGGCGGTAGAAAACGCGTTAAATCTCTCTATTGTTGATGGATAATGTGTAAAGATGATAGGACTATGGAAACTTGCCCTACTTATGTGCTACGACAGTAGTAACGTGTAAAGTTGTCAATTGCACGTAGTCGTGTTAAGCATTTAACACTACGCAAGATATAAAAACTAATATTTAATTGCAGGAAAAGTCTGCAGGCATGCAAGTATTTACATGAATGAAGGATATGGTGAAATGTGTTATCATCACCCGGGGTATATCAAAACGTTTGTAACCTAATTCAGTTGCACATTTTTGTGTTCAAACAACGGCAACTTAACATATAAACGCACGTTAAAATTCTCTGTTTGGGTTTACTTTTCTGTATGTGATATTAACTAAATTCACATCTTTCAGATACTTTATTATAAGATATCCACGTTCTACAAAGAAAATTTAATTTATTTAACTATGTGCAAAATTATTATTAAAGCAGTACAACTGTTACTTGTTTTATAATTGGAAACTTCTTACAAGTTTAAAGTTGAATATCACTAAAATTGACCAATCTGTAAAATTTATCTCATGAAACATGAAATATTAGAATCTATTTCAACTTAAAAAGCTATAAAAAAGTAAGATGAAGTTAACTGTTATGAATAAAACCCATTGGTATGTACAACTTAAAATGGGAAATGTTTATGTCTTATTTATTATATAAATGGTTTAATGTTTCTAGTTTATTATAATAAAAATATTCAAACTAGTTTGTGTAACTTTTTCGTATTTAATAAACAAGAAATAGTATATGAAAAGTGTATAATATTAATATCAAATAATATATCGTATGTAAGGAAAATAGTTTTGAAGGAAGTAATAAACAAAACGTACCATGTCATGTTTCCTCAAGAAATACAGTGCACTCTTTGTTTCCTTCTCTTCTTTTTAGTGTTCAGTAAAGCTATTAGAACATAAAACAATATTTTTCTGTGTTATATTATCTTCCAATTATTCTTGAGTGAATGTGTAAAGAAGAGATTGTTTACTAAATAGATTTAATATGTAAAGATTTAATTGGTAGGTTTAGTATATTTTGTTATCTATTTCACTCCAACACTGAGACTTATGAGGAATAGTGTGTCAATATTATTTAATCTGAGAATTTTATTCATAACAATAGGACATAAATCGATGAATACTAAATATTTAATGTAGTAGGCCTATAAGTAATATTCCTTTTTAATTGATTTCCTTAAGATGAAAATATATTTAGTCACATTCATATATGTATATAAGAATACTATAAAATTAGTGAGTTATTTATTGTGTACTTGGTTTAATTACGATTTTACATATTTTTCTTCTTTTCGGATAGAAAGTTTATTACTATTTATTGTAGACTAAATAGCTACTAATTAATTATATTGTAAGTAGATAGCCCTCAATTAGTAACAGAAAACCAAAAGCAAGTAAAAAAATTTAAACTTAGTGATAGACACAGTATGATTGAAATGCATATTTCTCTCAATATGTAAAGAACTTTAAATATAAATGTAAGTAAAAGTAAGTTTAGCATTTACAACACGTTCTTAAAGTGCTTGTATTAGGTATAAAGTAGATTTATAATAATCAAAGTTATGTTTGAGACTCATCAAATAAATGCTTTCTTTTTAACTTCCGTAGACATGAGTTTAATTTTATTAGAATGATTAGCTTATAAGATTTCTCTACCTTGATGCATACAAGGTACTATTTCGCTGGTTAAAACTAACAAATTAGTGTAATTTAGTACTCATATCTGTTAAATTATGGAGGATTAGGAGGTCTGCATACTCTAAAAGCCAATATATAATATATAACTATGTATATTCACTAAAAAGAACTGTTAATCACTAATTTGTCAGTCTTTGGCTTCTTAGATAGTATAACCAGCAATGTGGAAATGGTGAGGCTAGAACGTCAATAAACATGGACAAATCACCACTATTCCTTCAATGTCAGTAGACGTGGACACATCACCAACTATGCCTTCAATGTCAGTAGACGTGGACACATCACCAACTATGCCTTCAATGTCTCTTCTCCACCAGCAATCTAGAATTACATGTTCAATGTCATGACGTGTTCAATGCTTAGCCAACCAGGTTGAAGAATGAACTGTTCTTCCTTAATAGAGTCTTTAGGTAGCACCAAACCTTCCACATACCAACAAAAATCAGTCAAGAGCTGCCATGCTAATAAGGGAGCCTCCTTCTGTAGAAGTCCCATGTACATTTGACGCCGCGATTTGCATTATCTACTTAGCCAACAACCCTTAATGAGGATACAACAAAGTTTAGGGGGACTTGAGAGAAACAAAAGGATGAAAATCTGTAAATACTTTGTTAACTCTGTACACAAAAGAGAGCAAACACGAGTTCCGGACATACTCCTCCTACGTACCGCCGGCAGTTGGACGTGGTGGCACTCACAAACACAAGTATAGGTCTCAAAAACTCCTGGTTTATTTAAAGGTTCGAAAGTATTAAGGAAAAATATAAAATATTTCTCAGTGAAACAATGCATCATTAATCGTCTTGAAACTATTATGAAGGTTTTTAGTGGTTTGAGCACCAAAATGTTTTGCGGGATTTGTACAGGAGGAATAAGTTTAAACAATCAATGGTTTTAAACTCAATAATATTTAAAGTATAGAGAGGTATGTATATTCTTACATACTTATTTGTATTAAAATTTTATATTATTTAACATTTTAATTGCCTTACATCTCAACATCATTCTCAGAAAGTTTTAGTAAATATAGTCAAATTATACAGTTACATGAGAGAAAACATAGTAAAGAGTTGAAATTTGGAGGCAAGAAATATAACGCAACAGTGTTTGCGCACAAACATCTGCTACTGTATAATTGTGTGTAAAACATTTGAGACAAACCCTTATGAACAGTAACAGATTGGTCAGTTAGTTTCAGGAAGTTGGCCGCCTGCATCTGAAGCAAGTAAAAACTAGTGATTAATATAGTAAACATTTAGTACAAGTATTGAAATTTATTGAAGAAAATCTTTAGAATTACTTTAAATATATAAGTAGTAGTAAGCATCATGAATTTTCATTGTGTTGGAACCGTGTTTGGAAAACAATATTACAACAAGATAAAATAATTATGTTTTCCCTATATTGTTTTCATATATAAACTGTAAATATGGCAATGTTTTAATGATAAAGCTTTAACATCTTTCGTTACTGTTTGCAATATAAAAGAATCCTGACAAATACATTAGAATTATGTCCGAGATATGCTAAAGGAAAAAGATATAACTGGAGACCCCGGTTATAATTGTTTAGTTTTTATTTATAATAGTTGTAGTTTATAACTAAATCTATAATTAAAAATTATTGAAATCGTGATTAATTACGTTTTAACTGATTTTAAGCGTTTAAGCTGGCATTTTCGGCTCTATACGTCTTGAGTGGAATTTAAGGTACGATTCAATTAGTATATCATGGTGATCTTTTTAGGGTAAATAACTAATAAAATTTACATGTTCATTGAACCTATGACTGAGGAAAAATAATAAGACTTTCATTTTTAATTTTCTTTCAAATATTTTTAAAACGTTGAAGATTAAACGGTTTTATTCAATGATTTTTAAAGCACCAATTTTATATATGTATGGTGACAGATGTATATACGTCAGAAACATTTTGGAAAACAAATCTAAATATTATCTTAACTATTTACTTGGCTATAGCCAATAACATTATAACAGTCTAGAGTGTAGTAAAATCACAAACCATTGATTTACACGATAGCATATACATAAATTATGTAAAATCCCAAGTAGAGTGTGTACCAGTATTGAACGGTAAACCGCCCCTAGACAATATTGTCCAATATAAGTCTGTTGTAGCTCATACCAATCTCGATATGTCCTATGGTTACATAGACGGACAGACAAAAGAGTATAAAAAAGATAATTCTCCATCTTCTCAGCAAACAAAAATATTTAATCCTTTAGACATTGTGTCAACGTACTGAGTGAGGCTTACATGACGGCTAGCTCAAGCCTGTGGTTCAACATTCACACTTATGGAAGTCATTATTGTCTATGTAAAATATATTTTTTGCAAACATTTGAGTCTATGGATGACATATTTCTACCGACATCTTTCCGCATCATAATTTCACATTCAGTAAGTGGGAACTTATAACTAAATTCAACACACTAAATCATTAAGGTATGATGATATATGAGTTATACATGCTTTAATTTGTAACTTGTTAAAATCCCATATGATTATATTCACTTGACAATCATTTGAAAATAAAGTATTGATGTTGCCATAATCACACAAAAGTTCTGCTAATTAATAATGTAAGTAAATCTTACTATGGATACTTCTGAAGCATATATATATATATATATATATATATATATATATATATATATATAATATATATATGCTTCAGAAGTATCCATAGGAAAAATATAAAATATTTCTCAGTGAAACAATGCATCATTAATCGTCTTGAAACTATTATGAAGGTTTTTAGTGGTTTGAGCACCAAAATGTTTTGCGGGATTTGTACAGGAGGAATACATTGAAACAGTCAATGTTTTAAACTCCATAATATTTTAAGTATAGAGAGGAATGTATATTCTTACATACTTATTTGCATTAAAATTTTTATATTATTTAACATTTTAATTGCCTTACATCTCAATATCATTCTCAGAAAGTTTTAGTAAATATAGTCAAAATTATACAGTTACATGAGAGAAAACATAGCAAAGAGTTGAAATTTGGAGGCAAGAAATATAACGCAACAGTTTTTTGCGCACAAACATATGCTACTGTATAATTGTGGGTAAATCATTTGAGACAAACCCTTATGAACAGTAATAGATTGGTCAGTTAGTTTCAGGAAGTTGGCCGCCTGCATCTGAAGCAAGTAAAAACTAGTGATTAATATAGTAAAACATTTAGTACAAGTATTGAAATTTATTAAAGAATATCTTTAGAATTACTTTTAAATATATAAGTAGTAGTAAGCATCATAAATTTTCATTGTGTTGGAACCGTGTTTGGAAAACAATATTACGTGCAACTAGATAAAATAATTATGTTTTCCCTATATTGTTTTCATATATAAACTGTAAATATGACAATGTTTTTATGATAAAGCTTTAACATCTTTCGTTACTGTTTGCCATATAAAAGAATCCTGACAAATACATTAGAATTATGTCCGAGATATGCTAAAGGACAAAGATATAACTGGAGATCCCGGTTATAATTGTTTAGTTTTTATTTATAATAGTTGTAGTTTATAACTAAATCTATGATTAAAAATTATAGAAATCATGATTTAATTACGTTTTAACTGATTTTAAGCGTTTAAGCTGGCATTTTCGGCTCTATACGTCTTGAGTGGAATTTAAGGTACGATTCAATTATTATATCATGGTGATCTTTTTAGGGTAAATAACTAATAAAATTTACATGTTCATTGAACCTATGACTGAGGAAAAATAATAAGACTTTCATTTTTAATTTTCTTTTCAAATATTTTTAAAACGTTGAAGATTAAAACGGTTTTATTCAATGATTTATGCTATATGTATTATGCAATGAGTATATGCTATATATATATATATATATATATATATATATATATATATATATATATATATATATATATATATATATATAATTTTTACTACTAATGGTACTCATTATGCCATTCTACATAATATGGCAATAAATATATCATGTGTGTTACAACATTTTGGATTTTTATTAATGTGTAATTGAAAATAATTCAACATTTTTTATAAGAATTAAATTCACCTAAAGTACCTTTTGAGGGTCTTCCAATTCAAGGGGTTTTTTCACCATCAAAACTCAAGCAGTCCCACCACTCCCGTGTGTGTTTAATCATATGTCAGTGATAAAATCACTTCAACTGTCATTTCGAATGGTTCATATCTTTAACATCACGTCGTGTGAAGAGAGCAAGGCTGACAAGTAGAAAGGGGGCGGAAAATACATGACGGAGTTTTTCACTCTAAGATGTGTTTCTGAGTCTAACATCCATACACTTTATTTACAGCTGTGTTATAAAAGGTCTGAATGTGTATAATATTTCGTACTTTAAGGCTACATTTATTCTATACATGCTTTTTTCAATAGGTTATTGTAATATAAAGATTTGATATTTCCTACACAGATTGTAAAAATGTTGTGTCAAAGTTATAAGTAAAACTCTTGAGCAATTGAGTTGGTTTTGTAACATTGAAAGTTTGACATAGGCGATCTTAAAAATGTTTTATATCTACAAAAGTTTTGTATACAGAAAAATAAAGGTAAATAAGGGGAATTAAAATTATTTCAGAAGTACTTTTAAAAGGCAAAGCGTATTTTAAATATAAATTATATTCCCTTAGTCAAAATTTTGGTTAGGATGAACTATTCGTTATCTTTGGAAAAATTTTTGGAAACTGAAATCACGGTATGTGGCATTAAATTGCTCAATTTCTCCTAACTGTAGTACATGTAATATAACATTAGTTTTTTAATTTAGATAAACAGACTTCTAATGTACATATATGTAGGAACTCGTGTATAACTGCTTCTTTTATTTGTGCTCAAATTTAAATATTTCACTCCCTGTTTCCCGCAAGTCATGTTCCATACCAATGCAATTAACACCTCTTTGTTTTAGGAGTGGAATGAAATTTACATGTTATATCAACCGTACCTTGTTCAAGCGAGCCTATCAAACGCAATTTCCTTTGTTCGATGGTTGCCTTTGTAATAGGTACAGCCACGTAATATACGTCTGCTTTGTAATTGTGTTTGAATTGCACGGGGCATATTATGTTCGTGATTGTACTAATTGTCTCATTCATTGTCCCAGAAACACTGCAGTAAAGTGTGATTTTAGCTTATAACATGAATATTGTTTGAAAGTTCATGGCTATCAATTACTTATCTACTTGTGATATTAAAATATTATAGTTCAAAAACATTTTACATTAAAATAAAAATCTAAATAATAAATCTTTAGCAAGATGACAGTATTTAAATGCTCGTTAAACAATAATTTTAGATGAATAAATATATAAAGGCCACGTAAACTAATTGTTCTATCATAATGAGAAGTTTAAACAGAAAGACAAGACGTTCCTATTATGTTGCATACACTTAAAGATGATTATTTAAAGATGTAAAAGAATTCCATATTTACAAGAACTTTTCCTCTTTGTCACAACTTACCTACGGCGAATGGACTTTCAATTCAAAAGAACATAGGGATTAACAGGTTATTGTATACAGTATATTAAGCCTTTACCTTTTAGTCCCTTTGAAGTTTCATAATGTTATCCTAAAATGTGGTCTTTTCTTAATTGGTTGTATCACACATAAGGATACACTTTTGGTCACCTATTCTACGTTAAAAATTGTCAATTTCAATCAAGTTATATTTATAAATCACTGTAATGAAGTCAATGGCGCTCTAACCAGAGAGGTAGTAGTTAAATAAAGTAAAGCGTTCTGAGGCGAGTAAACGCTAAAAACTTACGTTTCCAGGAACTTATCTGCGTTAATATTTTACTAGGATGGCCCGCCAATACAAATCTCTTTAAAGATATTCTTTGAATTTGAAAATGGAAGTGACATTATTTCTAAATTAGGATTGCTCATATATATTGTCGTTTATGTATTATGTGATTTCATAATTTTTAGCCACTAAAATTTAATTTAATGAACAGCACTCATATACAAATCGACAAGTAAGAATGAATTGTACAGCCCAGTATGTAAGTGTTTTATCAGTACCAACGACCATGTACTGTATCGACTCTCCCCCTTCTTGTTTTTCATAGACCTTCGCACAGGCTAGTAGCCCATTAGGACGGGCTTGAAAAGGGACCTACTAGTATACTACTTATGTACTACTTATCTTGGATTATATGGGTATCATGGATTATTGGGGAATTGGTCAACCTCTTATAGACTTATTGGAAGTTACATTTACACAATACTTTAAATATCTGTGTACAATAATCGGCCTGACGTTTTTGATAATAGCAAAGTTCAGCAATTAGCACAGGACAGTTTATATTCGCGTGGCTCGGAGACAGACAAGACTGAGCTCAGCATGTGCCTACCTGTACTTCCTTGATGAGCTGTTGATGGGAAGAGGGTGGTGAGAGTTTGTATTTCCGTGGCATGGAAATAGACAAGACTTAGCTGAACGTGTGCCTACCTGTACATCTTTCATGAGATGTAGGTGGGAAGAGAGGTTGGTGACAGTTTTATATTCCCATGGCTGGGAGATAGACAATGTGCGTACCTGTACTTTCTTGATGAGATGTAGATGGGAAAAGTGCTGTGGGGAATATAGTGAACGTGGTAGTAGAGATTACTAACTGTAAACTACGGTTTAACTATCTTGACTGTACTATCTTTAACTATCTGTTCAAACAAATAAGGGTACTCCGATTAAACATTATCGGCCAGTCCCGTTATACTTGTATATGAGATAAATATAGTTGTAAATGATGTAAGATGAAACTATCGTCGATCATGTCGTAGGAATCACTCAATTGGAGATGCTCTCTCTGCTCAACCACCCTACAAAAATGTTATATTTACTAAGATCATTTATGTTCAAATACAATACCTTATAATCTATAAGTGGGAAATGGATCACTGAATATAATATTTTTTCTATCACTAGAGTTCTCTCTGTTTACTACTGGCTTAAGTGGGATTTCCCCTAATACCCATTGAAATAAGATATTATTGTTCAAATATACCGATATTTTAATTTTTTATAGGAAAGATACGAGCAAAGCCAGTAAGATCAGTTGTCCTGCATTATTGGACCGGTTAAGTTTATGGGCTATTGCATGAACTTGACTTGAGGCGGTTGATGTCGCTCTCTGCCATAAAATATCCTTATGTCATGTGATTAGGAATGTGGATTTATCCTTTCTATTCATGTAAGGCTAACATAGATACATCAGTAGAAATTGTATGTCATGAGATTCGTAACATTAATTGATACGTTAATTAAAATTTCTCCAAATTTGTTTAGGTTTTTGCAATATAAGCATGGATGCAATACTCCTATGAGGTGAGCATCTCATCAATTATTATATCTATATCAATATATGGACTATAGTGAAAGGAAATCTAGTTAGCTGTATCCATTTGAATTCAGTCCGATTGATATTTATACTCTTGAATAATTTATTTCTCATCTGATTCCTAGTCTATATATTACTCAACATTTTGTACCTACAGCTTGAAGACAAAAGAACCAGTACTGTACAATACTTTTTTCAGAAAACTGTGTATATTATTCAACATTTTGTACCTAAAGCTTGAAGCCAAAAGAACCAGTATTGTACAATACTTTTTTCAACAAACTGTAATAGATTGCTGAAATAGACTCCTCAGCAACTCAGAGTATCACTATCAGTACAGGACTGTCTATAAAACACATTTCGTCGTCTCATTTCGTGACATTATCAGGTCTACAGCTTCCTTAACAGGGTATAAAATCTGCCTGAACACACATATAGATACTACATGTAACATTACCTCCCACGCATGTGGAGTTAAAAGTTTTCATATGTCATTTCACAACCCTCCTAGAGAAATGCACGTTAACGGAGAAAAGGATGCACCGCAATATATTTTCGCAAAACAGTCGCAATAACTATAGCTAGGATACAAACTGATTGAGGTCAATTTAATTTACGTTAGTAACAATATGTGTTGATTTTTCTAATTGAAAACGCTTATAACGTGAATGGAAAAGCAATATATGGACTAAAATTTATACTGTAAAATACTTTCCTTGTCTATGCTTTCAATATTTTAAATATTCGAAATGCAGTCACAGAGTTATTAAACATGGTAACGGTCTTTAATTCTTTAACTATTTCTTTTGTAGTTTAATTATAAAGTATTATTTTTATAAAAACTAAGCACACGTAGACTTGACTACATCTAATTGTGGTTTCCATGTGGTAAATTAAAACTAACGGGTTTTATGACAAGAGAAATATGCTTAATTATCTCGCTACTAAATACATCAAGACAAAATTTAAAATGCTTAAAATCCTCAGAGATTAAAAAATTACACTATCGCACGACAAAAATTGGGTTGCACTTTACAACTTACGTTTGTATTAGAGCACAATATAAGTGCTTTTTAAAATTCCAATTTTTTCCCTTTTCCCAGTACTGTTTTATTTCTTATTACACACTTGTTTACATAAATATTTCCACATTCAAAAGAGCATGGCCGCTCCCCGTTATGAGTTTGTAACTAAAAAACAATAAGCCAAGAAAGTATTTTCACATTTTTTACAGTTGTAGGCTTTACTGAAAAGTATATTGTTTATAACTATTCGCTATGGCTTTAGTCTTCCATCGCCAGGATTTATTCGGAAGAATATTAAATATAAAGTTTCGTTGTCATTATAGAAATTAAGAGACAGAAAATTTACTTGAAATGCGAATTGGTTGAATTGTTACTTACTAAACTATATTCACTATTGATGGCAAAGATTTATGTATCCATTAAAAATTCACTCTTTTATGCTCAACATAACGAGTCGAAATAAGTTTTAATTATTAAAAAGCTGCAAGAAATACGCGATTATTAATAAAAACTAGATATTGAGACATAAAAATGGTTTACTCAAAATAATGGGTATCTCACTGAAGTAATGTTGTGCACTCGTACACACTCAAGTTTTATGTTATAATTCGGAATTATATTTATTGTGCTAGCACAGCTAAAATTGTACACGCTGGACAGTTACCAAAACCACTAAAGTAATAGAGCTCAAGAAAAACATCAAACTTGTTCCATTGACCATATGGCGGTTTAGGTTTGATGCAGAGACAATAAAATACGTAGCCAGAACCCTCTTGAATTTATTACATGAGAACTTTTTTAATTGAGAATTCACCTGGCATTTAATTATTTGGTGGCAGAGAGACTTTGTGATATAAATATCATTTATACCTTAAAGTATTAAGGACATACATCTATATCCTTATTGCGATTTCAAATGTGATATATTAAATATTGACAAACATGTATCCGTTTTTATGTATCATTGTGACATCTAATACTCTTGCTATTGTTACACACTCTCACCATTTACTGCCAAAAACAGTGTTAACCTGGTAATATATCCTTAATAAAAATATATGTACATATTCACATATTATTCTAATATTACGTTAACAATAAACCATATCCAGTATTTTTAATTGTAAAATAATAGACTTTGAGTCTCTATAACCTAACTTCCTTATCAGAGACATCAAGAATACATCTGTATGCAATTTTATACTTTACAGAAAATAGCTCATAGTTGGTAATCAAATAAAAACTTAATTACATAAAAAAAAACTATTGACGGTTTACTTTTGCGAAAAGGTTTGTACAAAAGAACTCCCTCCGAAATAAATAAAAGTATTTGAAAATTTGTTTTCATACAAAAATTGTTTAGAGTATATGAGTAAGTGCACACGGTTTTACAGCTGCACACGAAAGATTTAAACTTTCGTAGAGAGCCTATCACATGTTAAATTGTAGTTCGCAAAAAATAACAAATGTAAAAAAAGTAAAACAATGTACAGAACAATGTTTACGTATATATATTTTGTGCATATAAAAATACTACATACAAATGTCTATATCTGCCCAATTACTTATCCAACTAAATTTTATAATTTATTATACAAAACCTTAGATAAACATTACTTTTAATTTTAGTTATAATAAAGTTTTACTTATAATTTTACTTATTATTATAATTATAATTACTTGTAATTAACATGCGACTTAGTCTATTACACCTTATATGAGAAGTTATAGCTGATAGTAGAGTTAAAGAATATAGTAGAATCATTGCAGGATAATCAGATAATCAGATTATTAGAGCGGTACTGATGCTGGTAATTTTGTTTGGGTATTTGACTTTTAAAACACTTTAAAAGTTTTGAAATCTGGCTACAAACGCATATACTTAATAAATAAAAGGATATTAAAATAATGCATGCTCTTTTCCCTCAATCCCTCATATGCACAGAATGAAATTTTGCAATAACACAAAGAAAATTTCTGCTTAAAATTAAATTCAAATTAGCCTGCTGAAAAAATCATTTTGTTTTTCTGTTTTTTCTCAGACTATTTGAAGTTAGGGGAACAGGACACGTAACTTAATAGAAAACTATAAATAAGTTATTACAAAGGACTACACAATACATTTTCACTGTGAATTAAAGATCACTTCTGTAATATTAAAAACCAAGTTTACTGTGTATGAGTTACGTATTTTTTTTTTTTAGAGAGTTATAGTTATACATTGCGAGATGCAACAGGTGTGCAACATTTAATGAGTAAAATATGCCAAGGAACGTAAGCAAAATTTAAAATATAAATTCGTTTTATACTCATCGGACTAAAATTCAATACTCGGTTTAAAGTTAATCTTTACTAATAAAGAATACGTCGCTTGGATATACATGGTTTTAATTGATTAGGCATTATCAGAATCAGAATCCGTTTACTTCCGAAGCTTCAAAAACGGTGTCCATGACGTTATTGATATCAATAGAAGTTGAATCTCTTTTTTCTAACACCAAAATGAGATACAGTTAACAGTGCATTAGAGTCTTGCAAGAATGATATTTCAAATACTTTAGCGAATGAAGAAATCAGGCTAATTGGTCTGTAGTATTAAGTTCCAGTGTTTTTGCCCTTTATATGGATTGGACGTACGGCAGATAACTTTAAATTTTCCGGGAAAATAACCTTAAAAAGTGTAGGTTTAAAAGAATAAATATTTCACAGAAATAATGGGACTGGATTAAATTAATATTGTATAAATATACAATTGTTGCATATGTTTGATGGAGGAAACAGTCAAATCCACATTATAATCAGGTATATCATTCACACAAACCAGAAGTGGTCATACACGATTAAAATTTTTGAGCAACCCTGAAGACTGCTAATACTCAATATGAATAAGTTAAGTACTATAGATGTACACCAAAAACTAGGCTACTCAACAAAACGCCGCTTGGTATAGGCGCTGCATTGGGATTCATTGGTCATTGTCCAAAATTCAACTAGGTCTTCTCCTTAGTTGATAGTTTATTAAAATTGTTTCAGATGGGAAAATGGGTAAAAGGTGAGTAACTTTTTCGGGGGCTTTCAATTATCACAGTGATTAAATTTAACACGATTCTATGTCAATCCAACTGGGTAACTCTGCTTATTTTATGACGAAAGTGACATAGGGACACAACATTCAAATATGCATTTGCGTAATATCTGTAAATCTTTATTTTTATAAAAATACAGCTGAAATTTCATATTATTTCAATTTACTTATGCAATATTATATAATATGATGTAAATAATGTGTTGTATACGTTTGACGTAAACATCTCCCAAATTATGGTAGATGAGTATTTGTGTTATGTAACTATTATTAAGAGGAGATAATAATTTACAAATAAAACATTTTATTGTGAGCACCGCCAAATAAACCAAACATCTGTTTTTAATTGATATTTTAATCATTTTTAACTTTTATTCTAAAATTTACACACACTTAAAAGTATGATTAACAATATTGCTGCTGCTACGGAACTTTCTGCGGTGATTCTCTCGCAGTGCGACTAAAAGTTTCCTAACAAGTTTTTGTGTTTAACTTTGTTTACGCATAGGTTGGTTTTTCTAAGTTTATAAGGTAAATATAAATGTACATATCATTTACTTTGTGCAATTCTGTTAAAATACACTTACCAATTACAAAACAAATTCGCCTAATTTACATTTATGATAGTATTATATAATCAGATATTTATTTTTATTTACCAATTTACTAATAAAATCTAAAGATATAGGAATTAAGGAATTAATTATTATTTAGTTTGTGATTTTTGTAAAATATTAAGTCCAACGCTAGTTAAAAAACATTATGGTCCATAAACTGTAAATTAATTAATAATACAATTTTCTTCACTAATTTCATCATTAACGTTGTTGAGAACATCAACTTGAAGTAAATATGAATTTTCTTAAAAAGCGTTAAATCAATCATGATAGACATTAAGTAGAAAGAAAGCTTATTATACAAAGTATATAGGGCTATTTTATAATAGCACTTAAGAGCTTAGCTGCCTTGACATTTTCACGGGTCACTATTATATTATAGGTAAATTGGTAAATATTTGAAAATTTAATTGCATATTACTATTATTCAACAGATTTTATGGATTTCATCTAGATACATGTACACACACATACATATGTGTATATTTATATATATATATATATATATATATATATATATAAATTTCTAATACGATTTTCAGAGGTGGAAACGCTGAAGATATACTGTACGTTACTTAATCATTAGAGGTGTTAAAGCCAACTGCACGCTATATCTTGTTAAACATAAAATAAACGGAATTGGCAAGGATTCTAGTAATGGTTTTTCCACATGAGTCCTTGACGCTACACAATACTTATTTTACGCTTCCAGAGAAATATTTTATCGTATGAAGGGGTGGCTATTGCCAAGTATGTAACCCTTAAACCTAAAATGGCGCGCCTTAATGTATTAAATGGACAGAACATATGTTT